>NW_028324157.1:4200000-4372682 GCF_054372755.1 Phalangium opilio
TCAGGCCTCCTTGTGTAACACCTGAATCCTGTCCTCCCTGTGTAAATTTTGCAAATCCTCCTAGTCTGTAAACTATGTATATTTGAAGTAGAAATGACGTCATGAATATTGAGGCATAATTCTAACAACAGCCCTGTTGTAACGATGTACATTACAGGCCAATTGTATATACCTCTGAAGGACCTAGTGACTTATATGGGTTAACACATTCTGTAATATTACACGATCATTATTTAATTGCGTGTTGAAATGTTTCAACCCTTCCTAATCATAGCCTAGGTCATATTATATAGGTTTTAGAACAAAAATATTGTATTTTTGAATTTCTGTGTGTTTGGTTTGGGATATGCTTTCTTTTGGTTGAAAGTACGAGTTGTAGATTAAGAAATGAATCGATTGTTGGCGGGCCTAATGATGGGTGCAGGGTCTCTATTGACACTCTTTATCTCTTTAGACAAGAACAGAGAAAAGGAAAAAACGGGTAATTTATTCCGAATCGGCACCACCTAGATAACTATACGTTTTATCGTAGGCTTGGCTTCGACACCCATTCTACTCTAGCGAGCTTTTATCGCGCTTTTTACCATTTCATTTTAGGCTTTTTCTTTGAAACGTTAGGCCTAGTTCTATCAACAAAAGATAGTGACAATAGGGACTTGGCAGTACTACGTCATTCAACGTCAGGCTCCCTTCCACTAGTGCTAAAAAACATACCAGGAGGAGGGGCTTATATAGCTTTCATTCTGTTAAAAAACATACCATAATGGCGCTGGGGCCGAGTTAAGCCCGAATTGCCAAGTCCCTATTCAACTTCTTAGTTTGTCAATATAGGGTCATTTTGTACTTTTGAAGGAAAAACCGGGAAATATCCTTGAACCCGCATATTTATCTAGGGTGTGATAGGTTTATGGTTTAATTTGCATTTACCTTTTTAAATTCCCCGACCAATGTTAAGGCAAATTCAGGGAAATAAACAAGAACATATTCAGGCTAGCTTAAGAGCATCGAAACGAAGTAATGATCATAAGTTTATATGATATGTTCCATAAGTTTGAACCTACCTATGTTTCGTAATGTTTGATACTTTCAGCGCGAGCTAGTTCGAGAACGACAAGCGAGAATTGACTACACCCAGTTAATTTTGCAGTTCATCTTCTTCTATTTAGTCTGTACTATAAGCCTTTGACAGCAGCGCCTCACCAGGCGTCGCTTTACCTCGAATCTATTAGCTACCTCACTCACTTCAATCTTCATGACAAGCTCTTGGTAACCAGTGACAATGCGTTACTGTAACAATTTAATTCGGGGCTGGGGCCAATATTCAACGTTCTTACGGAAACCCGAATACGTTCTTGGTATAATCTCCGATAATTACATCACACTTGCTACCGAAATTAATCAGTGAAGAGAAAATGAGCTTTTCCGCGGGGTTTCCAACGTCGATTCAATTCTCAAGTCTTAAGTTTGTATCAAGAAAGTGCAAAATCTCTCGAGATAAATAGGATTAGTAACGAAATTAGACCACAGTATTCCGAATAAGAGATTAGTGCACGGGCTTATAAACCCTAACGAGTTTTTCCCCCTTTAAGGCTTAAAACTATATAAAAAAAACCAAAACCCTCCATAGTTCAGACTATAGATATCCGATATTGTTGTTGAAAAATCAAGGAGCAATGAAGATGAGAGTGGTGGTAAAAGTTTCATACAGTGTCGGGGCTCTTCTACCAAAAGAGTGACTGGGCCACCTAGTAAGTTGACCTTTGGGACATCCCGGCCCAAAACTTGTAAATTTTGACGTATTTCAACAAGAACAAAGGATCTTGTTTTGGTTTTTACCCGCTCGTTAGGCTTAACGTACTAATTCTCCCCAAAGTGATCTTGAATACCAGAAAAAAATACAAATCCTTTATTATTAGCAGGACCGTGACCAATTTGTGAAGTTATTGGTCACTTTTATCGCTTTGGGAATCTCTTTTCGACCAACACGTGGTTGATTTTTCTTTCTTTTATTATCTATGGATTTACGAATAAGGCCATTGGCGCACTCGCTATACGCAATCTGATTCCCAGCTTCCCCGTACAGCCGTTCCTTTCCGTTGTGCCTGTAAGTAATTGATTAATGAAGGAATTTCCAGGACAGGTGGAGAGGAATAACAAGTGGATGATCTTACGGGTGGAAATGCTTGGAAAGTGCAGCGCGGAACTTAGACCTTATAGTGATAGAGATTTTTGATTCCGGGAGTGCGTTCCAATCAGAGATGACCGAGCTTGTAAAATATGTTGGCGACGAAATGAGGTCAACACTCTAGGTTGTACTTCAAATTTATATTAAGCATTTTGTTTAATATACACCTGCCAAGAAATAAATTCCTTTCCTGGATACTTAGGTTATATTTGGGATCTGCACCTGTATAAAGAGAGAAAACGTTATTATAAATTTTCAGTTAAGGGCAGATGGTACAATAATCATTTTACTTTTCAAGTTTAAAAGCCATTGCTTAAAATAATTTAGACCCTCCTTAATGTTTAGCATAACTTGATCATCCATTGATCTTAGTTTTAAATTTGAAAGCATTCGTTTTTCGAAAACTAAATTGCACGCTTTTAAATAATTATAAGTCTCCATGGTCTCGTTATGATCAGTCGGTGGATCTGCATTGTCGGGATGGGCATATTGTAACGACGCTTGCGAGATTTATAAACTCGCCCCACGTGGCCATAAAAGCCTTGGCTAATACTAAGAATAGCTACACTGGTTCCTTAGGCTATTTCATACTAAACTAAATTATAATTAAATGCCAACTTGCATTTAGTACAAATGAAAGAACTTATAATAATTACTGATAATGATGAAGTCTAATACCAGGGACAAAGCCCTATGCTCGAGCATACTACTACACCTTAGTAGTGAAGAAAGACTGACTTATTAGGATAAGCAGTCGACGCTTATATACTACGGGAAAGGTCAGAGGTAACACAGGGTGTTAATCCTCTATGTAACCTAACACCCCTGGAGTAGAAACTCAGGAGGTCCCTTAATCACTACGGAAGGTTGTTATTGTTATTGTTGAAGGGGGTGACGCGTCGCCGCGTCGAGCACCGATACCAAGGGTATATTGTGCGCCCCGAACTGGTTAGACTGCGAAGAGTCCTGTCGCCTCGATGAATCGGAGAATCCGATTGACCGAGACAGTAGAGAACTGGTGAGGTTCCATAGTATGCATATCGAAATGCTCAAACCTCATGGCCGCGAGATAGTCGCAGCAACATAGGATATGGGAGGAGGTTTCCTCTTCCTCCCGGCAGAACCTACAGAGTGGGTCATCAACGATGCCCAGTAGGTGCAGGTGTCTATTCAGCCGGCAGTGTCCAGTGAGGAGACTGGTGACCAGCCTAATTTTGCTTTTGGTAAGGGCAAGCAGTTCCTTTGCCCTAGTAATAGAAGGACCCGGGACAAACTCCTTGGCTTGTCTCTGCCCATCCATGTCTAGCCAGAGTTGCAGTTGAAGTGCAGACATCCGGCAGTGAATCCTATGGCGAATGATGCCATGGGGGATGGGAACCGCAGGCTCAGGTCCGAAGAACTTCGCCTCAGCCCCCCTTTTGGCATACATATCAGCCCTCTCATTGCCCAGGTATCCGCAGTGCCCTGGCACCCACAGCAATTGAACCTTGTTGCGGGCAGCCAAAGAACTCAGCAGATCCAGGCAGCTGAGCACCAGTCTAGAATCGACAAGGCACTGATTTAGCGCCTTGAGAGCGGCCTGACTATCCGAATAAATCTGAATCGTCCGTCCGCGGTAGTTTTTCTTGTTGCAGAAATCCACACATAAACAAATGGCCATGATTTCCGCCTGAAAAACGCTGGCAAAGTTGCCAAGGCTCTCGTAAAAACCAAACTTCTTGGTCAAGCAGTAGACCCCGGCACCAACTCCAGAGTCCGTTTTAGAGCCGTCCGTGAACCAGACGGACTCCCCCCCAGTTCCAAGGACTGGGGTGGTCTCCCAAACAGCGCGACTGGGAAAGTGCACGCTGAAGGGCTTGTCGAAGTGGTGTGATATAACAGACTTATCTGAGACCATCACAAGTGATGGCTCAGTACTGCTGTACTCACTGAAAAGCTTGGTGTGACTGAAGTCCCAGTGCTTGGGCTTCCACCAGCCGAGGTTGTTGAGCCTACAGGCTCCCATAATAGCTTCTTCCTCAATAAAGAGGTGAAGGGGAAGCATATTGAGAAGGATTTCCAGAGAGGCTGTGGGGGCTGTCCTCATGGACCCCGTGATACCGATGCACGCCAGCCTTTGAAGCTTGCGTAGTTCATCTTGGGCTGTCTTAAGGCGAACCCTGGGCCACCAGACAAGGGCTCCATAGGAGACCACTGGCCTGATGATCCTAGTATAAATCCAGTTTACAGCGCTAGGGCTTAAACCCCAGGACTTGCTGACTGAACTCCTTAAACGCCAAAATAGAATTTTGGCTTTCTTGATGCTCAGATCAAGATGGGATTTCCAAGTAAGCTTGGCATCAAGAGTCACGCCAAGGTACTTGACCTCGGAGGACTTCTTTAAAACCTGTCCAAAGAAGGAAATATCATTGAAGAGGTCATTAGTCCTTTTCCGGGTAAACGGTATAAGGACAGTCTTATTGGGATTGACGGTGAGGTTAACTTCCCTACACCATTCCTCAACATCATGTAAGACAGATTTCATCAGTGCAGCGATAGTTGCAGGGAACCTCCCTGTAACAATCACTGCGATGTCATCCGCATAGCCAAAGCAGTGACACCCCCCCCTCCCCGAGTCGGCCCAGCAGCTCATCCACCACCAGGCACCAAAGAAGAGGGGAAAGAACCCCTCCCTGAGGACAGCCACGGTCGGTGGAGATCTCCAAGGATTCCCCGAGAAGAGACGCCGTCACCCTACGGTACGTGAGCATGGATTTTATCCAACGACACAAAGTGTCGTCAATACCAAACCGCTCCGCAGCGCGAAGGATAACTTCACTAGAGACCCTATCAAAGGCCCCCTCAATATCAAGGAAGATGGCCAAAGACATCTCCTTGAACTCGATGGCCCTGTCAAGGCAGTTCAAGATGCCATGGAGCGCCGTCTCTGTAGATTTGCCTTTCTGATAGGCAAACTGAAAAGTGGACAGGGGTGTGTGGGAAAGAACACCATCCCGCAAATACCTGTCCACCAATTTCTCTAAAGTCTTTAGGAAGAAAGAGGTAAGACAGATAGGTCTAAATGCCTTAGCCTCAAGATAGCTCGTCTTCCCAGGTTTGGGAATAAAGATAACCTTCGAGCGCTTCCAGATATCTGGAATATGCGCCAGAGCAATGCAGGCTCTAAATATCCTGCACAGATAGGGGCCAATGGCGTCTATGCCTTCCTGAAGGAGGGCGGGAAAGACGCCATCTGGGCCAGGGGACTTATAGGGCTGAAACGAATTTACAGCCCACTTAAGTCTAGAGTATGTAACTATCTTATTGGCGATGCCCCAGTCCGCCCTGTGTGCTCTTCGAAAGTGCACGGGGGGAGTGTCGGTGCTTGTGGGGTCAAAAGCCTCGGAGTCCGGAAAGTGTACCTTAAGCATATGCTTAAGGGTGTCAGTCCCTGACTTGGTAAACTCACCTTCTGCCACCTTGATGGTGCTGAGCTGGTGAGTGTTATCGTGAGCCAGGATCCTCATGATCTTGGCAGTAGCGGGGGCATCAGAGATGCTACCGCAGAAGTCCCTCCAGGAGTTCCTTTTGGCCTCCCGGATGGCTTTATTATACTTGTTAAGGGTCTGTCTATAAATAGTCCAGTCCCCAGTCCTCCTAGCCCTATTAAAGAGTTTACGAGTGAGCTTGCGAAGCTTGCCAAGTTCCGTATTCCACCAAGGAACGAGCCTCGGCCGGCTGGCAGGCTTCGCCGGACAGTTGTGGTGGTAGGAATTGATAATGGCTTGTTGCATGAGATCAACTGCCAAATCAAATTCCAGCACCGAGGAAAGCTTTGGAGCATTACCTCTGAGTAGGATGCAAAGTTCCTCCCTGTAGCCGGACCAGTCGGTCCGACGGGGATTACGCAGTTCCGTCTTAACCGAAGTTGACTTGACCGCGACCGAGAAGCAGATGTGCCTATGATCCGAAAGAGACGGTTCATTAGACACATGCCAGTTAGAAACCGACAGACTGATATTGCCTGTGGCCAGGGTGACATCAATGACCTCCTTTCTGTTAGAAGTAACGAAGGTTGGCTCATTGTGCCTGTTGAGAATATGCAGGTTCGTACCGACCAGATATTCTAGCAGTTCATCACCACGTCTGTTGCAGTCACTACTGCCCCACGTGACATGGTGGGCATTGGCATCGCAACCCAGAATGAGCCTGTCCCCCTGCCTCTCACAGCGGTCGACAAGAGTGACAACCTCCTGTGGTGGAGGGGAGCCAGCGGCATCATGGGGAAAGTAAGCAGACGCCATGATAAGGCCAGTTGCCTCTCCAGAAGAGGAGGGCATTACCTTAATCACAGCAGTATCCCTAGTGAGGTAGTTCGGAAGCGGAAGGATGTCAAGACCCTTCCTGGTCAGAACACACGCCCTGGGGTTGGGTGAGGTAAAGTCATAAGAGATATTACCTGCATTCTTTAAACCAAGGATTTTGCCATTATGAATCCAAGGTTCCTGAATGAGGGCCACATCCAGGCCCTCTAAGGCAAACCTCCGGCAGAGAACTGCCGAGGCTGCTTTGCAGTGATGCAGGTTGATCTGGATCACCTTGATGCTCATGACTTGGGGAGAGAGGCGGCCCCGGCTACCGCTTGGCGGTAGCGTGGAGTCCCGATCCAGGACCGGTATCTCCTTCGCCACCACCAGCAGCACCCTCGGCCCCCAGCTCCATCCCAGTAACAGGAGCGCAGGTCCTCTCGGTATCAGAGTCCTTCAAGAAGTCGGACTCTGTCCCGAGGTCAATGTCTGAGCTATCTGGAAGGGATGGCTCTAAATTAATACTAGCAATATTTGCTGCCAGCTCCCCACTCACGCTGGCTGCAGTATTACCCTCTTCTTCAGAAGCCTCAGAGGCATTCTGGAGAGGGTCCTTTGGCGCATTCAGGACTTTAAATGTCCCGACATCTACACCAGTAAGACCCTCGAAGCCGGCTTCCTTGATGGCCTCCATGGAGGAGCCATCAATTAGGAAGATCCAGCGTCTGGTGCTCTTCTCATCGAACGACTTCAGGCACCGCCAACAGTCGGTCAGAAACCTTCCATTGTAGGCCTTCAATCGCCGGAGAAGAGCCGCCGGATCAGTGGTGCGACGGTCCTTGGTCCGGAAGGACACCTTGAACGGCTTCGGGAGATCACTGGCCTTCATCACTGAAAGCCGTGTTCCCCCTATGGCACGCTCATTATGGTGTAGCACCTTCACGAGCCATTCACTGGTCGCAGAATCCCCACATGAATAGATCATGGCCCCAGCCATGATGTGGAAATTGAGAGGACGTGGCAGCGAGCTTCCCGAAGAAAGCTCAGCGTCCAATGCGTCAAGTATAGCGGCCTGGATAGGAACGACGTCCTCCTCCGTGACCGCATTAGTCGGATAGCCATCTTTAACGATGGCCATCTTGACAATACTGGCGACGTCGCAGTAAGACTTGGTCTTCTTTGACGCCGCAGCTTGTAAGCTAGGCGAGGGATCAGGGTCCTCTGTCCTAGCTCTCTTGCCAGAAAGGGTGGTAGCTTCTCTTGCACCAGGCGTAGAGTCCGTACCCGGGACGTTTCTCCCAGCACCCGAAGGTACAGGAGTCACATCTCGGCCCGTATCTCCTGCACCCAGTGCAGAGTTCTGGCCACCTTTTTGGGGTTGTTTTCTTCGGCGGTTGGCCCTGCGCCTCCTATTTGCTTCACTCAACCTGGTGGAACCCGATTGAGGAGCAGGAGGCGACTTTTGGCCTTCCGCCGATTGCGGGTGGCTGCTGCCAGAGGCAGCATCTCGCCCAGAAGCAGGTTGGGAGTTGCCTCCTTCCCTGAGAGAAGGCTGGGTACCGGTAGAACCGGCTCCATGCCCAGGTTTTGTTTTGGTTACATCATTCATCATATTCATAAAGTTCAGACAACACGTCATCTTGCTGAAATAATAATTGAAACTAATGACCTTTCACACGCTGGAGATAATGCAGGCAATTTTAAACTCACTTGCATAATTTTAGCTTGTATTACATTCAGCTTGGTCCAAGAGTCCCTAATTATGTAAGACTCTCCCGTTTCTTCATGTCAATGATTGCTTGCCACCCAAATGTGACATCATTCTTTTTAAAAGAACGAGCACCTGATTCTTTTGACGCAAATAAAGCGTTGATCAAATTTTTAAGCTCGAATAAATGTTTAATTGAAATAACTACCACATCTACACATTAATTGGGGTTAATCTTAATTTTAGTACCTGGTGGCTGAGACACATGATCCAGTAAATTTTATGGTTCAAATGAAGTGGATTTTTGAACCAAGGTTGAACTTCAATGACTATGTCATTTTGATGTTGGTCAAATGATACCCCATAAGCCCCGGAATAATTTTGTGTTAGTTTAATTAAACTCAAATTAGCACTCGCCCCGTCACAAAGGCAAGCGGAAACTTTAAATCCAACAGCGTGTAAGGCACTGAATACTTCAAATAGGCAAGCGGAAATAAAATGAGTGTTAATCGAGCCTTCATAAGCAAAATAGGGACAAATAATGTCATAATCCGTTGTTAGATCTCCCCATAAAAAATGCAGCATATAGCCTGCTTGAGGAACAGTTTCTTCGGTGCTCAACTGATCGTAAATATCATCCAACGTCGCTAACTGTTCTGGAGACATCGCTAAACCTATCAATTTATGCCTTCAGCTGTTCCAAGCAACCTTCGGAGTAACATCAACTTCATCAAAAATCAAAATTTCACCCCTTTTGGCTCTTTGAATCCTTTGGCAACATGTTCTTTCACGAAAGCATCATACAAATCTTTCTGTCGTTTCAATGTGTCCAGATTTTCGCCAGGTTCTTCCAAATTGTGAGACATTTAGCTTGTAACCTTCTCCAACTTGGCAATTTTAGGATTTTGAAACTCTGAAGAGCGATATATGCGGCCTTGTTTCTGCAAGCTAAAGCTTGAGCAATACGGTACGTTATGGCACTCCACCTATTACTCGTCATTCCTTGGGCTAAAATCAAAAGTAAACTGTGTAAGTTTTCGTTAAATAGATACATAAATTCATCTCACAATTTCGGTTTTGATCTTTTTGGAAATCAATTGTGTCTTTTTCATCTTGTTCTTTGGTTTCATTCAACCAAACTTCTCTCACAGTGGATCTTACTTCAGCCTCTTTCTCGTTGGTAGAGGGTAGCTCGCTCAGTAGTTTTTTAGCCACATCGTAGTATACGATGAGGCTCTTAGTTTGACCCGAGCCGTAGTAGTAGTAGTGGCCGGGATTGTCGCTTTCGTTATCGTCAGATTTTAGCTTAAAATGAACTCTTTAGTACCTCAACAAAACCAATAGGGATAACTGAGGTCGGTTAGAGATTTTATATTAATTAAAAAAAATTTCAGGTCAGACCCGGGAATCGAACCCGGATCGCACACAGAGTAGTAAGACACTCTACCACTGAGCCATAGAGACTTGGTTGAAATTTGAGTTTTTATGATTTAGTTTTATCTCTAAAGTGTCGGGGGTGAGGTGGGGTACCTCTTAATCTGTGGGGTCGGATACGTTTCAATTTTAACTTTGGGGTCGGATACTTATGAATTTGTACGTTTGGGGTTTTTAGCCACATCGTAGTATACGATGAGGCTCTTAGTTTGACCTGAGGCGTAGTAGTAGTAATAGTAGTAGTAGTAGTATTACGAGTAGTTGGGGCCGGAGTTTTCACTCTCGTTATCGTTATTGTTTAGCTTTAAAGGAACTCTATATTACCACAGCCCACACATAGGGATAACTGGGCTCGGTTAGAGATTTCATTTCAATTAAAATTATTTTCAGATTGCACCGGGAATCGAACCCGGGGCGCTCACGCAGTAGAAAGACATTCTACAACTGAGCCATACAGACTTGATACAAATGTCGGAGGGATGTGGGATGGGGTACCTCTTATTCTGTGGAGTCGGATACATATGAATTTGTTTTACGGTTAATTCAAATGTGGGTTTAGGTAGAGCTAAATAATGTTAAATGAGCGTTATGCGTTTGATCATTTTAGCATTGCTAAAGGAAATGTAACTCGAGGGGATAAAACTAAAATGGGTAATGACTATAAATAAACTTTCTCTTTCAAAATTTTCTGGACATAAGTCCTTGTTAGAAATTTATAAGATGCGATAAGTGTGCATCGGCATAAGTCTGTGTTGTAAACTCATCCAGGGGATTATAACTAAAACTATCTGTTCTTCGATTCGCCGGAATATTAGAATTACAGCAAAAGTAAATTTATACGGTTATAATTTTATCACCGTTTAGAGTAGATCATCGAGGGGCTATTAACTCTGATTTTATGCACGGTAAATCATTTAAGCATTGAAAAAGATAGCGCTATTCACTCATTAGGGTAAGGTATAGAGGGGTTGTTGTATGTTAGAGCAAAAAGCACACAACGAGAACTTTATGTTTAAAGGTAACGTTTACTACTAAACAGTATTGTCCGATAAAATATAGTAGTTAATACATTGAACGTCAGAGAGATAGTGAGAGGAAAATAATACAGCTTATACTATTTATACATATTGCCCGTGGGCCAAAAAACTAACGTCAGTAGGTAATAACTTTTTTAGAGATCGTTAGGCCACGACACTTTCCTCCTCTTTAATACTCAAATGCTTCTGGTAATACGTTAGCCGTTCGGGTATCTTGGAAACTCTCGATGATCGTCTTGGAGCTTGGCTTTCATCAGATTCCGCCGATTCAGTTTGTACAGGAATGAAAGAAAGACGGTCTCGAGATGGAACTGCTGTGGCTTCAGATTGCGATGGTGGCAATGGAATTTCTGTAGCTGCCGAGCTGGGTAGAGGTAGCCGTACGTCAGGAATCTTAGGTCCATTCTTTATCTCTACCAAGTCCGGCGGAAGAATAAACAAGAATGCTTAACTATTTAAATCAAAAATTTCCAACACCAAAAATAATAAATTCGTCTAAGTGTTTTAAAATCAGATTAATGTAACTGTCTGGAATTAAATAGCTTCTAGATGTCGCTTTTTCCTATCTTACACGAACTCCATCATTGTAAGGACTATACATGATAAGGCATGGGCTATATATATATAATAGGACATGGACTTAATAGCGTTCAGCTGTTGTTTACTGCTAAAATCCTAGAGGGGTTAACAGCGTTCAACTTTCGTTAGTGTTTTTGTTTACTGCTAAAATCCTATGGGGGTTTCCTTCCCAAAAAGAGCAGTTGATTAGAGTCTCATTTTTCAATACTCCAAGTCGTTTTCTATGTTATATGATCTCGCTTACATTATATAGTTACGACGAGTGCCACATAACTTGAGAAATGCCTGCCCAATTCAACACTCGCGGGATACAGTGGCCGCGACACTATTAGGTGACATTTATAGTTTAGCATAAATTTTACCTCTTTTCGTAAATCCTAAAAAATAGTGAAAATGTTTTACATGTTTGTTAGATTTCGAAGTAGAGATAATGTTTCAAGACTAAAAAACTGCAATTGTTTAATGAGGTTACATTTTGGAGCTATAGAAAAATTAAAGTCTCAATCACGATGGGCAAGACATGTTTGTACCAGGGCTCGAACCTGGAACCTTCCGCGTATTAGGCGGACATGATAACCACTACACCAAGATACGTGGTAATACTGAGTTTCCCTTGAGATTTAGCTTATTATTATGTCCAATCACGATGGTCAAAACCTGTATCTACCGGGGCTCGAACCTGGGATGTTCCGCGTGTTAGGCGAACGTGATAAGCACTACACCATAGTTTCGTGGCAATACTTAGTTTTTTTAGAATATCAAGCTAATTTTCATGTCCAATCACGATGGTTAAAACATATGTATCTACCAGAGCTCAAGCTGGGACCTTCCGCGTGTAAAGCGGACTTGATACTACATCATAGATCCGTGGTTATACTCAGTTTTTTAGATGAAAAATGTTAGCACCAATCTCGAAATTTGTCCATATTAGATTTAAAAGTGGCCACTGACGATTGCTGTTTAATCGCTCTGGATAGGAAGTGTCATAATCATGGAACAAAACTTATAATCTAATGGTCACGTCCATTAGCCCCTCCTTTTCTATTTTAAAGAATTTCATAAAAACTAAATTAATAATGCACAGAAGCATAAAAAAATAATGTTTCAATTTAGGGTTACGAGGAGGAACTCTTTCAATAGAGCTACCAAGTCGGCGCGAAGATCGTGGGCGCCTAAAATAACAAGAGTTTCAAGCGATGGCAGCTTTGGCCTAAAAAACTCGTAATTCTACAGGGCCGGTAGTCCCTTGCAGATATGACTTGACACCCTTCGGTAATGATAAAGGAAAAAGTCACACATTTTAGGTTTAGCGTCCCATAGAAAAAGCATTAAAAATTTTCGGATTTTTAAGGCAATTGTCATAGGCGATACGGAAAAACTATAGCAAAGTTAGCTTTCAGAATACTTCTAAACTAACAAGCATTTTTTTAAGTGGGAAACTTACCTGCTTCGATTTTTAATGAATGAAGTCTAAGTATTGTAATTTAATTAATTCAGAAGCGCGTCAAAGAATTACTTTTGGATCAGAAGTCAGCCCAACCTTATAGTGCGGTTAAACCTATTTCTTCATTTCGTTCTCGTTGACAACTAGAAGGGCCTAGGTTTGAGGGTGCTAACAAGTTATGTTGGTGAATGCACATAATGGCTTACTTGCTGATTTTCCTAATTTCTTAGCAGTAGACGCTAACAAATTACTTTGTTATTTCATCCGAGCTTGATCACCTTTATATGTATTTTCTAATTTACTGTAGCACCCTTAATAAGAAATAATTCATTATCAGGTCGAATTTTCGTCTAGAATTCAGGTAAATAATTACAGTTAATAGAGATTTGGTATCATTTATAGTAAGTTTTTCGACGTTCTTTACCTAAGGAAGCTGTTGGTCTGATCTCGACAACACTGTATACGCATACAGTGTAAGAAACAAATAAATAGTTTTATTCTATATTTCAACTACTATCGTTTTTAAACTTCTTTCATAAATTAATCAAAACGTCTTGGATTTAAGCAAGACCTAAAAAGTATCGATAAGAAGAGAGTTAATCAAGTGACTGAAGGACCAGATATTGAAAGTTTTTTTGAAATTAAAACTTACATGCTTAAGATGCTGTTCATACAGTGGGACAAACGACGATCTTCCTCGCAGAGCTTAACATAGCGGGTGGGGAAAATGGAGAGGACGCGCGGATAGCCCCTTTAAGAAACTAATGTTCCATCACCCTATTCCATTGAATAAACTTAGTTTACTGGTAGCCAATTTATTCCCTCTCATTAATTTGAAAAGATTACTTATCTCGGTTTTTCCAGCACAATTCCATTTACATTTATCACTTTTAAGAGAGTATGTGTATGACATTGTGTCGTTAATATGTGGCTAACATATCCCCGTTCATGCCCTGTACGCTCCATAGTGAAACCTTTTGTTTTTGTGCAAATTTCAACAATGGAAGCAAATTCAATAGGGCAGTTTTGATTTTACTCTAGGTTAATATAAATTATGTAATAGATCACTTCGACATATCTAAGAGGGAAAGACATAGGGGTAAAAATTTGCCTTCCATCTCGCTCGATGGAAAGATCATAAAGAGAGCAGAGACAGCGAGGGGTCAGCCCTTCTGTATGTACCGATACTGAGGATTGACATCTCTCTATGTTACGTAGAAAGGGTCTATAGCAGCGGTACGACAGGCAACGGTCACACGGTTCTATGCCATGGCACCTCTATTGTTTCTATGGTTCGCAAGCAGTAGGGACGTGCTTACTATTCGTAATTTTTTTGATTTTCTTTTTTTTAATTGTAAACTTTAGGGCGTTACGAGTGTGAGAGCATGGAACTAACTAACGCTAGGGACGGTCCGCACCGATAGAACTTACATTAGTCTCTCTGAAAAACATTCGTTGATAAACCCTCCCGCTTTTAAATTCCCCCTCCTGTGATTTGGAGATTCAAAACGGAAATAAGGTAATTCTTAACGCCGCCTATAATTTAGTTTTCGTACTAATATACGGGATCCGCAGTAGAAGTCGTCCGCTATGCTAGGCGTAGCTTAACCATGGCGTAACCTTTGTGTAAATTGTGCTACTATGGAACTAACTAACGCTTAGAAACTCATTTTATCCCTAACTTTGAAACATATATGCAGAGTTTATCGCTTTTCCTAAACCTAAGCGTAATTAGGAAATAGCAGACTGCTTTTAAGGCTTTTTGTTACCCCCTCCCCCTTTTAAAAATTGAATCACTTTTCCGGTTCGCACCAAAATCTCGCTAGGGTGCGTTGTCACCGGACATTTCTCAGATATTCACGCTTGCGAACCGTCCCTAGCGTTAGTTAGTTCCATGGTGAGAGTGTCAGCTGTACTCAGTGCGGTCGTAGCCTTAAAATTCTGAATTGGTTATTTTGCAAAATAGCCTGCGTTCACCGAGTCGCGTGATCTAGGAGGCTGTGACTGGACTCTGCTACTTAGTCTGTATATCTTCAGGAACAAGGATAATGTATTAACGGTTTTTGAAGGAATATGCGATTTATAAACTTGTCGCTGCGAATCTTCCGATAGTAAATGTAGTATTCCTTGGTAGCCCCAGAGACTTCTGGTAGCACTCTGTATGCATTTGGTAGAATACGTTTATAGAAATTGAAATGGTAGAAAGTATTTATAAAATAAGATTTGATCGAATATTTGAACTTCAATTTGGTCGAATTAATTCGTAGTTGCCCTATTTCAAGGCGAGGAATACTCTCAAAAACAATTTCTATTTGCTGACGAATACCTTAAAAAGTATTATTCACACAGAATTCTCGAGCAGTTTAACGCGTAATTGAGTAGGCTATTGTCTTGCTGACAAGGTCAGCGAAAGACAAGGCATGAGAATGGCACAAGGCGTACTTCTATCAAGGGGGGTATACAACTATACATCCTCCTTGTTCGTATCGAGCGCAGCAGAGGCTAAAGCAGACTACCCTCAATCGTCTTAGTCATTGTTACCGTTACGTGTAGTTACTAGTTATATGGTATTTTTCCACACGAAAACTCTTAAAAGTGATAATAAATGTAGTTATAAAATGTTTTCGGGGAATGGAATTGTGCTCGAAAACCCGAGATAAGTAAATTTTTCAAATTATTGAGAGGGAAAATATTTACTACCAGTAAGATAAGTTTATTCAATGGAATAGGGTGATGGAACATTACTTTCTTAAACATGTAAGATTTAATTAAAAAAAAAGTTTCAATATCTGCGCATTTAGTCAAGTGATTAACCTTGTTCTTATCGATACTTTTTAGGTCTTGGTTAAATCCAAGACGCGTTTTGATTAATATCTGTTACTTCGGTCTTAATTTTTATTAATTTTACGTACATGCGGTTGTGATTAATTTATTTCAGTGCTCATTCCCGCATGCTGCAGAAAAGGAAATAGTGTGTCATTCAATAGACTGAGAATTAGTAGCTAAAGGGACGTCACATCAATATTTTTAGTCTTAATTTGAGCTAATGAAATAAGATATTATACTAGGGTGTGATGTCATGACATAGATTTTAGTTCGACTATTTCTGATGAACCCAGACCAGAATATACTACTTGCTTTCACGCTAATTTTGAACCCCATTTCCAATGTCATTGTCTCAACAAGATCTTATTCAGAACGGATATTTCTCTTAACCTTTACACGAGATTCATCATATAGAATACCATCTTTTGTGATTAACTTTAACCTAATTTAAGAAAACTAAAATAGTAATTTTTTTTGTTAAAAATGACATGATTAAATAAGACAACTAGCAATAATTTGGCAATATTTCGGGGGAAAAGAAATACAGTTTTATAGTATTTTGGAAAAGCTGGCAATATCATAATAATTATATAATATAAATATAACGCGTCTTAAAAAGATTTTCTCTTCCGTATAGTGTGGTAGTTTGGCATATTTTATTTTTCGCTCTGTCCTTAAGAACAATTTTATTTGGATTTATCCATTGGGATAGATGACAAATGATTAGCCAGCGTACTACGGGAGTCTGGCAATGAAACTGTGCTTATATTTATCATTGAATATAGGAAATAATAGGATCAACACATTATTTACTAGTAATTATAAAACTAATGGTAACTATTTTACCTTTGATAAATAAAGTCAAATGAGAGTTACAGTAGTTTATTGATGTCAAATAATAGTATTATTTATTTTATAAAATATAAATTGTAATTTTTAAGGTTATGGCTGTTCAATAATTACTTTCAAATAATTAAAACAATAAATTGCTTTAAGAATATTTTGGTTAAACTTTTTGTCAAGGTTTAAACACGCATGATTATTTTATTGGAATGTGCTAAAGATTAATTTTAAAAACACATTTGGATTGATAATTGCTACGTTTATTTATAGCACGCAATTTGGAATTGAATTTCCCTGGTTGTTATTTATTTATGGTATTCATTATAATTATTTTCCAGTAAATAAAAATTTTGTTTTTCACGTTTAAAGCTAATAGTTGCGTATTTTTTAAAGGGTTTCATTCGTAACTTTATAAGGAAAATTATTTTGGACACCAGAAAGGCTTTTAAAGAATAATTAGTGATAGCGTCCTAACTGGCAAAAAATAGACCTTAACAGGGAAAAGCTAGGAATAACTAATTAATTTTAACTGAATCTAAAATGTAAGTTTCACTATGAATACATGAGAGGGATTAAAAAAATGTTCAAAGAGAGTCATACGTGAAGGTTGGATTTAAAAAGTGTGAAAAGTTCAACATTAACGTTAGAGCACCAATAATCATTTTGTTAATCTCTCAAGTGAATAATTCAATGATGAAAAAATATTTATACACATTTAATCCTAGGACTGTAAAATTGAGATTATATAATAGCCAGAAAAATAGTAAGCATGGGTTTTAATGTTAAATTATTTTAGGTATAAAAAAGGGAAGGGGGAGTTTGTTAAAATACTGCTAATATCGAGGGGTCCGACATTCCTTCAAATCTCGTACAGTAGAAGATTTGAAATCTTGAAATCTTAAAAATCTTCAAATCCCAGAAAAATCTTTAAATCTTCACAAATCTTTCAACTCCAAGAAAAATCTTTAAATCTTCACAAATCTTTCAAATCCAAGAAAAATCTTTAAATCTTCACAAATCTTTCAAATCCCAGAAAAATCTTTAAATCTTCACAAATCATTCAAATCCCAGAAAAATCTTTAAATCTTCACAAATCTTTCAAATCCCAGAAAAATCTTGAAATCTTCACAAATCTTTCAAAACCTAGAAAATCTTTCAAATCCCAGAAAATCTCTCTAATCCTTGATAAATCTTTCCAATCTCATAATTTCCGTAAATTTTAAAAATCGAAAAAATAAATAAATCGAAACATTCCCAATCTTTATACTCCCATAGTCTTTCAATCTTGAAATTATTCCCAAATTTTCACTCTTCAAATCAACGTTATCCCACGTGACAGCTACATTTCTTGAAGCGTTCTTCTAGATGACTATATAAAGTCCGTTAAAGGTTACGTCGGCGCCGTTTATTACCGATCTGGAACGCTAGATGGCGCCAGGAGAAGACAGTGTTGTATAGGATTTCCAAAAAAAGTCCATACCCCACGATTGGCTGAATTATATGACGTCAAACAAAGACCCTATTAGGGACTGTCCAATACAATATCAATCATGGCTTGCTAGAACCCGCGCGTAGGGCGTCCGTTTAGGGTATATTGTCGCGTCTTTTTTCTCTTTCAGGATTCGGTTTCATCCGGTTTTCGCAACGGTTTTCTAAGTTTGAAATTCATTCTAACTTTGCTGTCGTAGAGAGCTGTACTAGACTAGTTCGTTACGATTTGAATATAAAGTTGACACGAATTTGTTGCTGTTTTTATAATTTTTTGTTACATTTATTATAATTTTCATAACATAATTTAACAATTAATAGTACTAGTAACTGAAATATTAGAAAATTTTTTGTAGTTTAGGAAAATATCACAGTGAGTGAAACGTTTGTTTTGACCAAGTCTTAGGAAACTTGGAAATTTTGGCTTTGGAAATTCATTTATAACTTATATATAAGTAAACTTACTATGGCGACTAAAGGTAAAAAATTTAACTAAACCAATTACTGTCTGACAAATTAGAAATCCATTATGTTTTGCAGAACCTATCCATAGAATAAAGCTTAGTAAAGCAGTTTTTGAAAGATGGACAACGGAGAAGAATCGGTGGGGTATGGGAATAGGATCACAAAATGATAAATTTGTGACATTCCTACTTGACAAACTGCAGTAAGTTTTTGAGGCCCCCAACCCTCTTTTTCACAGTAATTATTATGCTGTTAGCTAATATATATTTATATGTTTATTGAAAACAAGCCAGGGGGAAATGTGTCATAAATGGACCCAAAGTGTGTTTGATACCACTGAGAAAATTACTCAAACTGACCCCATTACCACATTTGAGATGATGACATCTCCAGGGTTTCCTCCTCAAAGACATTATCGGCGTGTGACACCAAAAGGTAGATATTCAATGCTTTATTCACCTAACTAAGCCCGGGAGTTTATTTTTTCTTTTATTTGCAGATAAACCAGAGACTCCTACCTATAAGAGGCTAGGTTTGGCTATGGAGTCACCATTGGCTAATACGCCTCTTAAAAGAACTCCAAAAAAACGGGCAAAACGTACTTTATTTGAAGTGGAAATGGAAGAGGAGGAAGAGCTTGAAAAGTAAACATGCCCTTTTCATTTGTGTTAAACTTAAAACAATCCTACAGTCTTGGTTCTTTCTAATTTGGGCAACCTTAATTCAGGGAGGAAGATGGAGATGAAATGGAAAGAGACGCTGATGAACTAGAGCAGGAGGCATTGGGAGACGAACTTGAAAATCTAGAGTAATACTTTTTGGAATATTGTTTAATTAATTTGTTAGAAATTTTCCTAAATATCCGCAAACACTTATAGCAATGAAGGAGAATGTGATGATCTCAATTTTGAAAATGATTTTACGGAAGATGACGATAAAGATACTGATTATGAAGAATTAATAATTGAATACAATGAAGTAAGTTCTCCCACTTTAATTCTTCAATATTCTTATAATTTCAAATTATACTTATATGTTACTCTTTTTAGCCTTTGCCGCAAAAACCCACACGTCTAACGGCTGAAGAAATAATAAGGGAACCTATGTGTTTTGTGTTTACTCCTTTTCTGACATCTCTTGTTCAAAAAGCTTTTGGAACAAAGTGCCAATATTGCAAATCAGCCATCACCTACAAAGTTCATAGGCGAGCTACCGCCCTCATTTACACGTGGAATTGTGGCGAAGGATCAGGTGGAAAACATGCAAAGGTAATTAGTAGATTTCCATTGTTTTCTTTCAATCACAAATGCCTAAGGTATATCTCAACTCTTATAGGGCAAATGGGAAAGCCAACCGAATTTTCACGGCCTCTATGCTGGAAATTTATCACTTGCAAGTTCTATAGTTCTCTCTGGTAACCAGTACGGAAAAGTGGCGTTATTGATGCAACATTCCAATGTACATTTTTTGGAAAAGACCCCTTTTTCAGGTAATTCACTCTTTTTCTTGATGGTGCTGGGACCCCATTCTGTGACGTCCATTCAGAGAAGCTACTCTGTTAGAACCCTATCCTATTATAAGGAGAGAAATACTCCATAGAGTACTTTCATTTTGCCTATATACAGAATTTTTAAATTAATATTTTTCATCATGCCTACAAACATATCCCTAGTAAAGATTCTGCCCAAAAACATTTCTTCCCTTTTTTATTATGATCTACATCCTGTCACAGCCCTCCTCCTCTTTCGCTGTTTATAGTTTTGAAGAGAATTACAAAATAAGCGTCCTTCCAAATAGAAATTTCAATTTTCTTTTATAGTTTTTCGTAAATTTTTAAAAACAATGGCTTACCCCCACGCCCACGTTTCCGTTTTTCTAGTGGGTATCAATGTACCGCAGGGTTTGTACACGACCTGGAAAAGTCTGGGAAATTGAAAATAGGCCTAAAAAGTCAGGGGAAAATATTTTTGAATTAAAAGTCAGGTAATAGTCAGGGAAAAATATTTTTGAAGTAAAAGTCAGGGAAAAATATTTTTGAAGTAAAAGTCAGGTAATAGTCAGGGGAAATTGGAAATAGTAATGGATAGGCGGGTACACTAGCCATACAGTAACCTCAAAATCGCTGTAGGCTGTAGGCAATTTCACACGTATATGAAACTAAGGTCTAGAGGTCCTGCACTGGAGCTAAAAAAAACTGCCGGATATTTTCCTGAAGATCCTGAAGTTTTTAGTCTCTTGACAGCACGTACAAAGCTACGTCACATAGAGACGTGGGTTTGCGCGTGCTGAGAACCCATGTTGTAACAGAGTATATACAGAATAAGGGAGATAGGGAGTTGCCTATCCTGTAGAGTGAAAAGAATTTCCTCACGCGCATTCTTTATCCACGGGAATTGAATTTTTGTCAAAAGGAGCCTTTTTATGAACTCCTTCGGTGTAAGGGTAAGAACACCCTTCATCTCTACTCCCCCCCCCTGCAAAATATTCTTTTCACGGGAGGGATGAACACCCTTCGGCCCTGCTTTCCTCCCCCAGCAACATAGGGATTTTATGTAAAGGCCAATTTCAAAAAAGGACCGGCAGACTAAGCCCCCCTATCATTTTTTGACGGCCACGCTTTTGATGGAATCTGATGGGGTAGAACTTCAATATTTTTGGTCTCAGGCTCTAAACCCAGTGACACACTGAGACATTTCGTGAATTTCAAGGTCGTCCGCCAAACACCAATGTATCTCTTGTGTGTAAAATTTATATGCTATTTGGCTTGAAAGGCCAAATTTTCAGTCTGCAAGTGGCTTTACGAATTTATAGCGTATATTTATTTAGACTCTATTAATTTATATGATTAAAAAAGCCTAATTTAAATGAAATAGTATAATTTTCATTGCAACTAGCCTTTTTTAATCATATAAATATTATAAAAAAACCGTTTCTACAAACGGAAAAAACCTGATATATACTACATCGTTGATTTTGGGTCGCCACTCACTGTTCTTGTGACGGCCTCTAAGGGACAGATATTATTTATTCTAACCGTTTCATATAACACCACCATTTATTAAAGCGGTAACATTACGTCATGACAATTAATTTCACATGTCACAGCTTAAAACTGTCGATTCTTATCAGGGGCGTCAACTTCATTATCTTAACACATTTTCTATACCTTTTATTTCGGCTGACAAATCAACGATTTAGTATATATCAGGTTTTTTCCGTTTGTAGAAACGGTTTTTTTATAATATTTATATGATTAAAAAAGGCTAGTTGCAATTAAAATTGTACTATTTCATTTAAATTAGGCTTTTTTAATAATATAAATTAATAGAGTCTAAATAAATATACGCTATAAATTCGTAAAGCCACTTGCAGACTGAAAATTTGGCCTTTCAAGCCAAATAGCATATAAATTTTACACACAAGAGATACATTGGTGTTTGGCGGACGACCTTGAAATTCACGAAATGTCTCAGTGTGTCACTGGGTTTAGAGCCTGAGACCAAAAATATTGAAGTTCTACCCCATCAGATTCCATCAAAAGCGTGGCCGTCAAAAAATGATAGGGGGGCTTAGTCTGCCGGTCCTTTTTTGAAATTGGCCTTTACATAAAATCCCTATGTTGCTGGGGGAGGAAAGCAGGGCCGAAGGGTGTTCATCCCTCCCGCGAAAAGAATATTTTGCAGGGGGGGGGGGGTAGAGATGAAGGGTGTTCTTACCCTTACACCGAAGGAGTTCATAAAAAGGCTCCTTTTGACAAAAATTCAATTCCCAATTTTTTTAGCCATCTTTTTGAAACTATTACCGTGGATAAAGAATGCGCGTGAGGAAATTCTTTTCACTCTATAGGATAGGCAACTCCCTATCTCTGATGACAGCTTATTCTGTATATACTCTGTTACAACATCGGTTCTCAGCACGCGCAAACCCACGTCTCTATGTGACGTAGCTTTGTACGTGCTGTCAAGAGACAAAAACTTCAGGATCTTCAGGATTTAAAATATCCGCAAGTTTTTTTTTACCTCCAGGAGCTCTAGACCTTAGTTTCAAATACGTGTGAAATTGCCTACAGCCTATTACACGTATTTGAAACTAAGGCCTAGAGGTCCGTGCACCCGAGCTAAAAAAACTCGCGGATATTTTAAATCCTGAATAGCCTGAAGATTTTCGTCTCTTGTCAGCACGCATAAACCTAGGTTGCATAGAGACCTAGGTTTGCGCGTGCTGACAACCGATGTTGTAACAGAGTATATACAGAATAAGATGCCGTCCGAGATAGTGTTGCCTATCCTATAGGGTGAAAACAAATTTCCTCACGCGAATTCTTTATCCATGCTATTACTACCGTGATAGAAGGCCGGAGACCAAGGAGCCTGTATAATAGGCGATTTAAAAAATGACGTTTCACATGGGGCACGCGCAGAAACGCGGGAGGGAAAAATGCCTTCCATCTCCGCTTTCCTCCCCCATTACATCGTTTGTACAGGGAACTTTTTAAAAAGGCCTATTATATATCCTCCTTGCTGAAAGCTCTCTCTCCCAATAAACGTGTTTTTTCCCTACCAACCTCGCTCCCTCCCCAAAGACCCTTCGCTCGCCCGCGAAATTTAAACTACATTTCTTTCCTCTCTCTCCTCTCCGGGCGACACGCCCCCTATCCCTCTTCCCCCTCTCACTATATACCAGGCAGGCAGTTCTCTCTCTACGTCGCGCTTTCAATTCGTTTCTCTCCGAGCTAGCTTCTCTTCGTATCGTGTTATCGTGTACGCGTCTGGCATAATAAAAAAAATCGGGGGGGGGGGGGTTTAAAAATTTCCGAAAAATTATAAAAGAAAATGAAATTTGTATTTGGAAGGACGCTTACTTTGTAATTCTCTTAAAAACTATAAAATCTGTAGAACTTTATGAATTCCGAGCTACACAGCAGCGGTTACCAAGGATGGGCCATGCCATTACAAATGACGGGGGAGGGCTGCGACAGGATATAGGTAAAAAAAGGGGGGAACAGCTTTCGTGCACCTAAAAATTTGAATCTTTAACAGCATGGTGAATGATGTTAATTTAACAATTTCGTAGAGTAATGGCAGTTCTAAGTATGCAAACGTCACACCCTTCTATCTCTTAGCTCAGTGTAATCCCACTACCGAGCGCGTAAGTATCCCCTCTCACAAATGCGCGCCTAGAGGAAGGGATGCACAGTTTACACCCCCTCTCTACCGCCACTAGTCTATAGGGAAAAATGTTATTTATATGAGTCAATTGCAACAAATTTACAAAACGTGTATGAATTCAAATAAAGGTTTACTAAGAAATCATTAAAATTATAAACATATTTACAAAACATAAAAATTATAAACATATTTACAAAACATAAAAATTATAAACATATTTACAAAACATAAAAATTATAAACATATTTATAAAACATAAAAATTATAAACATATTTATAAAACATAAAAATTATAAACATATTTATAAAACATAAAAATTATAAGCATATTTACAAAACATTAAAATTATAAACATATTAACAAAACATAAAAATTATAAACATATTTACAAAACATAAAAACTATAAACATATTTACAAAACATAAAAACTGTAAACATATTTACAAAACAGAAAAATTATAAACATATTTACAAAACATCAAAATTATAAACATATTTACAAAACATAAAAACTATAAACATATTAACAAAAAAACATAAAAATTATAAACATATTTACAAAAATCTCCCTCTTTAACCTCCCCCCCTCAGGCAACTCTTTCAATTACCCCGGAAATCTTCCCGGTTGGAACCCTCGGTATTCCCCATCGGGGCTTGGAAATGATTCACAAATACGCCTTACACAACAGGCTGGCAAAACCATCCTGTTGCCAAGGCCGAGGAACCCAAAGAGGGATAGACATAGATTCGCGTAAGCTTGAAATCTCAAGTTTGCGTTATCTATGTCTAAATTCCTCTCTGAGGCGCATCGTCAATATGAGTACCATTGGTTCCAAACAAAATAATTTAAATTGTGGCCTGAGGGTTTCGCATTGAATGGTGCCCTGGATGGTACGACAGCACACATTCTCAAGCGGTGTTGGCATAGGCATACAGATTCCGCATAGGCAGAACTGTTGCCCCTGCGCGGGGGGTGAGGAAGGAGGGAGACATTCCCCCAATCTATCGCTAGTTTGTGCCTCTGTTTGTGGTGCGTCTCCGAGGCCAGGGTGGTCGTTTTCACGTAAAACTATTTCATTAAAACATTGAATATTATCAACCATTCATATTTTAGGCTTTGCAACTAAAATTGCATGAAAAAAACATGGAAGTTTGAGACTGATTTTAATAGAAGTGTGTGCGTGTTACTTAGGGTTGGTCAATGAGCGTTTACCCTTGTTCGGCAAGCTTATTCAAAGCAAGGAGGGTATCATGAAGAGGGGTAGAAGGCTGAGGTTGAGAGTTCTCGCTTTATGCATTTTGCAGCACGCGCGCGTATCTTTCACTGCCCTCACATTGGTTGAAATATGGTAACGGAGAGTAAGGTAGAGTAACCTTCTCTCACTCGGAGCGCCAGCGCGCGCCAGCGCTTTACCTCTCTCTCTCTCTCTCTCTGTCTCTCTCTCTCTCTCTCTCCAAATCGTGCGCGCGTCCGGGAAAGGGCACACGCTTGGGCCCTCTGTTAAATTTTACCGTAATTATAATTCAGTGTAAAATTAAAAACGAAAAGCGAGAACTCTAAAAATGCCTTGTCAAAGCCGTTAGCTTCTACTTCTCTTCTTTCTATCCTCTTCGTTTATAGTATAGGGTCCTCGCCTGTGACGTAATTTCATTCCCCCTTTCTTGTCCCCTTGCTGTTTACAGGAGTATGTCCTTTCAACGCCATATTCACTAACCCGTTAACCGGCTTTTAACCCCTACTTCTTATCCCATTTTTCACGCAAAGACCGTGTACATAGTCGTGTTCAGTCAGAATGTTATATAGTATAGAAAGTAATACTACTGAAGTCCAATTGAACACGGCTATAAATGTCTATGGAAAGAGACACGGAAAGTCTCTGTTGTTAGACAATTAGAAAATGTCTTACTTTCTCCTAAAATGGCTTCCGTTTCCGGAATCAACCTGGCCAATCTTCGGAGAAGTCTATCTTTAGTGGTGATATCTAGACCGTCGATAACATCCTACAAAAAAGTCTTTTACCTTTGAATTTAATTCCAAATATATATATATATAATTACACGTACATCAACGGCTCTAGATATATTTTCACTAATAGACGGCCCTGCCTCGGCAGGCACTACCAAAACTGAAAATGCCCCCCTCATCGCCGGGTCTTGGGCTTGTCGCGCCCTTTTTTGAGCCGGTTGGCGTCTTGCCTGGGCACCGCGACTCCTACGATTTTTAGGAGCAGGGGTGGGCTATAAAATTTATATTTTGTCCTTTACATCATATGAAAACTAAAAAAATCGGGCTGTCATTCAAATCATGCGTGCATGCAATATTTATCCTCGGATGCTTTATAAACTTATGTTAAAATGG
Source organism: Phalangium opilio (assembly GCF_054372755.1). NCBI lineage: Eukaryota > Metazoa > Arthropoda > Arachnida > Opiliones > Phalangiidae > Phalangium > Phalangium opilio. The sequence goes on from NW_028324157.1 coordinate 4,225,825, forward strand.
TCTTTAAAGAAATCTGGCCAATGAACAAATGACTTAGGCTAATTTCACGCTATGCCACGCTTGATGCGGCGGTCGCAACACTAAATGTCCCGGACCGACAAACTGGCCTCATTTTATATTAATTTTAAAAAGTCAAAACCTAACCTCCAGTTCGGGAAGTTCTTCTGAGGAAGCATCTTCCTTGGGATCCTCATCTTGAGAATTCGAATCCTCGCTTCCTCTTTCAAATTCTTCGATGAGGTCCCGAGTTGGCTCCCCTGCTCTTCCCACAATTATTTGGGGGTCTGGGGCGCGGGAGGTGCTAGGTCTTTGCTGGTTTGTGCAAACTAGCACCATTTTGCCCACAAACCCGCAGCTACATCGATCGGTGCACTCGACACCATTTGCCCTACATGGGCACCCTAGGCGCCCATGGGCTCGAGTACACACGGACCGACACGAACAACAATTTGAAGACGGGTCGGCTGAACCCGATTTCATTGCAATTGGGAAGTCTTCCATTTTTTTGAACGTTCTACTATCAGGAACACAAGTTTTAAAATGAAATGAAATGGTAGAGTGTTGGTTATGCCTGATTCGGCCGTGGGAAAAAGTGAAGGGAGTATTTTTCGCATGTTGGCGTTAAAATCAAAGGGGGTGATTACTTTTGGTTTCGTGCCTAATAACCAATGGATAAGGAAAAAGTAATCGGTGTAGACGCTGTACCTTTTACTACAATATAAGGATTATGCTTAACCTTTAAAGGGAGATTGAAGTAGAAAATGAAGTTGTTTTTTATAGATTCTTCTACTAATTATAAGACCAGTCTTTATTGTGTAATATTCGGGAAATACTCCCGAGTGATTTTAAAATTAAAATTACGTTCAGATTTTAAAATAATTTTAAATAAGGACGTCCGACCAATCGCGTAACGCCTTGCCTTTTTGTTAACAAAATTCTCGTGTCACGCGCCATGTCTCGCGCCACGATTGTCACGTCGCGCGCAAATTTTATCAAATCTCGTGATAAATTTCATTCGACACGGAACGTGTCACGAGAATTTTGTTAACAGAAAGGCAGGGCGTTACGCGATTGGTCGGACGTCCTTATTTAAAATTATCCTTAAAACCTGAACCTAATTTTAATTTTAAAATTTTTCTGATATATTTCCTAAATGTTTCACTATGAAGACTGGTCTTATAATTTGTACAAGAATCAATAAAAAAATCACTTGATTTTCGACTTCACCCTCCCTTTTAAGTGGCGTGCACTTGATAGCGCTAACATCCTTACATATAATACCTTTGAACACGAAATCTGATAGTGATTAGCCCCTCGATATAATTATAATCAGGCTTATCAACTCCTCTTGTTGGTTGCCACAAGTTTTTATTGTTGTGCTAAAAGCATTCACTTAGTTATTTTGTATACGAGAAGCTATGGGAAACCTTTTACTTTTAGAAGGACAGGATGGTTGGAATTTAGGGGGGGGGGGTTACAGAGTCAGGACCAGTAAACCTTTTGACTCAAGGGACAGATAAGGAGATTGGTTAAAGAATTTTTAGGTTTCCGATGCTTTTGAAATGAAAGCAATGTCTTTTTTTTCTACTACAAATTTGTCATAGCGTTGATGTTGGGTAAAAAACTGAAGAAGTACAGTCAAAACAAAACTGGAGACTCCAGTTACGGTTTTAATATCCATTAAAAGCACTCAAAACCGTTTAAAACCCATGATTATTAAAATTATATTTAAAATCTAATGATATTAATAACTTCGAAGACATAGCACTGAAAAGAAAATCCTACAACGAAAGCTTAGATTTATTGTAGTGTGTGTAGAGTGTAGAAAGAAATTCAGGTGTACAATTATTTTGGGAGTGTACATCACCTCGTTATTTGTCTCTGAACGACTGCTTATTATTTATGTGGTTGACAAATGCACGCGATTACATGGTTATTGCAATCGTAAAGGGGACTGGTAAAAGAGACAGTTTTGATAGTTCAAAAATCGTGGCACGAGGACGGTTTCGAAGTTAAATATAAAGCTCGGGTTCTAAAAGTAGTTGCGAAACGTATCTTTTACTAGTTTGCACAAGTTTAGAATGATTTTTAAACTCGTCTTAGAAATGAATAATTTCGCATTTTTTTATAGTCCCGTATATGAGTATATATTGTCCCTGACTTCCACTAGAACCAGTTTTTGTATGCATATACATGTATAGAAAGCCTTCTCTCACTGAGGGGTGATTCGATACGGTGGGGTTCCTTTCTAAATTACATAGACATCAGGTACACGTTCAATAGACCCGTAAGTTGATGGATTTATTTCTTTTTTATGGCAAAGAAAAACTGAAATTGGTTACTGCGAGGGTTTATTTCTGATTGTTTTGATTTTCTACGATTTACGGAAAGAGAAAAAATGTAAACTAAACTAGAAATGGCACCTTATAGTGTCGTGGTCACTGTATTTTGCGTGTATTGAATTGGGCATGGATTTCTCAAGACTATGTGGCACTCTTCGTAACTGTATAGTGTATGCTAGCCAATGTATAGAGTAGAGAGAGGATTAGACGGTGTATCCCTCCCTCTAGGCACGCTTTTGTAAGAGGGGATACAGTACGCGCCTGGTAGGGGGATGACACTGAGCTAAGAGATAGAAGGTTATGACGTTTGCATACGTCACACCCTTTTATCTCTTAGCTCAGTGTAATCCCCCTACTGGACGCGCAAAGTAGTCCATACAAGAGCGCGACCAGAGGGAGGGATACACCGTCTACACCCCCTCTACCGCTAGTCCGTTACTAGTCTATAGCCTTAGATCGTTGTTGGGTGATGTAGAACCTTAGCACATTGGAAAGCACACAGACTAATGCAAAATGATTTTTGCCTTGTTTGAGAATGATAAAATAAAGGGTCTAGATAAAATTCATCTCCTCTCACCTTTAGAGAAAACGATGTATAGACATGGAGACCGGGGAGTTCTCGCTAGCGAGCATATATCATTATTATTAAATTGGGTATGAAATTGTTTTTCACCATCAGCTATCAGCTTCATTTTTTGAAGCCAGCTGTTGATGTTTTCTGGGAGAGGACGCAAAAAGAAACTTTCGAAGAATTGTCGGGAAAAGAACTTGTAGTAGCTGGAGATGGAAGGATGGACAGTCCAGGGCATTCCGCCATGTTTTGCACTTACACTCTGGCAGATACTGAATCAAAGAAAATCATAGCTATATCCAACAAAGACGTTCGACATGCTGAAGGGAAAAGCCCGAACATGGAGCTCCTGGCTTTCAAAGGTGCTTCCAAAGAGGTTCTGGAGCTTGGCGCCCAACACAATGTCAAAGTGCTGGAAGTCGTCACAGATGCTCATTCGGCAATCTCAGCTGAGCTAAGTTAGTTTGAAGCACGACATTAACGTTTGTCGATTTTAGAATGCATGGTATATTTTTTAAAAAAAAATTTATTTGCGACTATTCCTAGGGAAGGAGGATTCTTGTTTGCCAGGTGTAAAACACTCGTGGGACACGTGGCATGGTGGCAAAATAATATTAAAGAGATTGGACGAAGTAAATATGTTTCCATTTTTAAATCTCTTGTCACACCCTTTATCAAGTGAATGAAACAGAACGCGTTTCATGTAGATTGGACTGAAATCTAAAGAACATGGAGATTTATGTCACTGGGCTCCTCTACTACGTAATCATTTCTGGTGGTGCTCCAAAAATTGTCAAGGACAGGTCTTCACTATGAAGGTATTGTGCTATGATTACCTTGAATGAATTTTGAAGAACAGGTGGTCAATTGAAATCCAAATATTTATAGAGTTTGTGGTTGACTTGTCTCCACCATGTTATCAACGAGCATGAGTGGCACTTGGAGATAGGCATGTTCAATCATTGCGACCATGAACCTTTAACTGAAGAGCAGCTGGAAAAACTTCCCTGGTTACAAGCCAACTCTCCCACTTTCTTAAAATTAAGAAGCGAAGTTATGAGGAAGTACCTCTTGAAAAATATGGGATACTTCACAAACTTTAGGTATGCGTGAGTACCTAGAGATGAACTGTACCACCATTCATCACGCGCAAATCTTGTTTGTTACAGGCACACAGGCTTTCTCGAAAGTTAACACAGTCTAATTCTAATGTATGCCCCAAAAAGAATCGCTTTTGGGTATGTCTAACTTTGTTTCCATCGTTTACCATGTTGACATAGTAATTTTTGTCTGTGATGTAGCTACTCGGGCTACCAAATAAGGATTAAATTAGCCGCCATAGACCACAACAAGCACTGTGGAAGGCCTCGGGCTTATAGACAAGATGGACAGCCAAAGTAAAATTTCATTAATATACTTATTATAGCCTATGTGTTTGTGAAATAAGCATAACGGTCATAAATGTGTGGATTCCAGAGATACACGTGCCTACAGTAAACGAACGAAGGCGTGGTACATTGTGCCAATATATGAGAAGAAAAAGTATTCTTATATTCCGGAATTAATGCGGATCATTTTTGAACAGAGGGAAAACTTCAAGGTAAAAATAAAATCTGTTCTTTTTCAGCTATAAATTTATGATTTCTAGGGGTCATTGAAACAAAAAGTACCACTGGATGCTGATCACCCGTTAAGGATTGCCAAAACCAGAGGAATGGTAGAAGCCCCTTCAAAGTAGGAATTAAGAGAGAAACAGATATCTCGATTTTAAATAATAAGTAATAACTAAATTTCTTGGGAAATGACCGCAAAGCGACCCCCCACCACCCTAATAACTCGTAAGTCATAGGAAGGGAAATTTGCGGTCATCGTGCACTGTCAGTCCTTGAAGGGAAATGAAATCACTTTTCTAATGTCAAAAAAAAACTTCAGCAATCCACGAAATAAGAGGTTTCGACAGTTGGAATGCTGAGGAATCAACGCTTATTAGGCTTGGGATCCTAGACATAAGAGACCCAACAAAGGCTTGGGATCCTAGACATAAGAGACCCAACAAAGGCTTGGGATCCTAGACATAAGAGACCCAACAAAGGCTTGGGATCCTAGACATAAGAGACCCAAGAAAGGCTTGGGATCCTAGACATAAGAGACCCATGAAAGGCTTGGGATCCTACACATAAGACACCTGAAAAATCCATCACCACCCTCTTCTTTGGACCAACGTTAGTCGTCCCCATCACCAACGGGTAGGTAAGATGGTGCCTACATGACACAATAACTGTTATTTAGTATCAGCTCTGGCTTGATATGGATGGCCTGAAACTGACGAAACAGTATGTTGATGGTCCTTGCAGGTCTTGAGCTAGGGACCTTGTAATGGATGCAGCGAGATGGCGTCATTTGGCATTAGTGACCTTTCATCCCACATATACCTGCTTAGTCGGTATCTGTTAGGGGCGACATGGTTTGGGCTGACTTTGCGGTATACCGGTGTCTCCTTGGTCACTTAGATGGACAACACATCCCCATACGATAAAGGACTTCAACCGTTGAAATAAAAGAGAACCAAAGCACGTAACGTATTATTACTTATTAGACTCTAAACTTGGCCTTAATCAGTTCATATTTCTTGATTTATAACCCTCATACTTTATGACATCGGAGGAGAGGTTCCTCAGTATCACCACCATGAAGGGGCCGGATACCTTCCCGCAATTGGAAGCGCCTGAGGAGTTACCCACATCGGAGGCATCAGCGCGGAAGGACCTGCATACCAATGTACCGTTACCATATCTAGATGAGGAATGTACCGAACGCCCTGGAAGCGGAGTCAACGAAGGAAACATGATGCGCCAGTGTCGAACGAGAAGCCTAAATTCCTGTGCCACAAGCAACCAAGAAAGAACCCGAGTCGTTTTGTATCTCAAGCGATACAGGCTCGAGAAGAGACGCTGTAAAGGAGTTTTCCTCCGCGGTCTAACCCGGTTTCTCCTTTCCATTAGTTAGTATGCTGTGGCATAGGGGCTAGCCACCACCCCTCTATGCAATGTAAAGGGACCCACCTGTAAACTAGCCACAGGCTTAGTGTAGAAATCCCTTCATAGACAAAGCCTAGTTATTATTATTAGTCCATCTATATCTATATAAATCAAAGTCCTGACTGACTGACAGACTGATAATCAACGCCCAGCCCAAACCGCTTGCCCTAGAAAGCTGAAACTTTGCAGGAACGTTACTTAAAAGTAGTAGGCGCGTACTAAGAAAGATTTTTCCAATTCGCCGCCATCTTAAAAAATGGCGCCAACAAATGTAAACTCTTCTCCATGCAAAAAAGCGTTTCAACCGATTTCACAAATATTTAGTACACTAGCAACCTATAGACGGGCTGAATGGTCTTTCGGGTTCGATTTGTGGCCATCTTTTTAAATGGCGGCCAAAAACTTAAAAACCCTTCTTTATGGAATAATGACCGCGTGAATAGTAATAAAAAATGTCCCGACGGGCTAGAGGGCAACGTCGAGTGCCTTTGCTCCTACGGTGTTACAAAAATATTATTTATCTGTTAAATCTAACCATTCTTTGTATCATTTTGATGGAAGTTCTTATTACACGCGAGCGACGCCGCGGGTAACAGCAAGTCAGAACATATATATCAACCAATTTTTAAATTTAAATTAAATACAAAATTTTACTTCCTAATTTATACCTACTACTATTTTGTTTAATAATTATATATTTGTTATGCCTAATAGGATTATCGATTGTAACATTTTATATTTCTGTATAATTATCATATTTGAATGTGTTTGGGGAACAAGTAACGGACGCCGCCACGAGGCGTCGTTTTCCGTTTGTGACCTTTGATCCCGAATATACGCGCTTAGTCACTTTTCATTTAGGTGCGGCATGGTTTGGGCTTGTTGGCGGTATACGGGTGTCTCTCACTTAGATGGAAAACTGTTGGAATAAAAGAACTAAAGGACGTAACGTATTATTTAATTATTAATTAATGGACTCTATAGTAGTAAGATGTTTTCTCTGGCCCGCTAACTAGCTTTAATGTACGGATTGTAGGATTTGGTCTGTTACAGTCTTACTGGGCTCAGCAGATGGGATATTAGGCTTAATAGACACCTGCATTTGATAGACGTTGATACTCATTCTTTATCTCCTCTTTGCTGCAGCTACAGTGAGGGTGCACAATATGTATTTGGCATCAGTGGTGGGACGTGACTCCTCCCACAATAATAATGACTATAATTAAAGGGTTCCACATCCACAAGTCGCTTGGTAGGGATGAAATGACACTACCTAGCTTAAACCGCACTAGGTGAAAGTAGCGCCATTGTCGCGGAGCAAGATTTTTCCAGTGGAAAGTATATAAAAGGAATGACCGACCGACTTGTGCAAAGTGATAGTCTTCGGCACATATCAAAATATATTTCCACTGCATATTTTGAGTTTCTATTTTAGAATCAGATACCGCGGTGAACTTCTTGCTAGGTTTTATAATAATTTTGAATTTTGAATTTGAATTTGTTTATTGCGTGCATAACAACATACATAAATGTACTTTTCATAGTTATACACGCGTTAAATTATATTAATTTAAAATATTTACTAGCTAACCATTATATCTCTTTCCTTTTAAGACAAAAGTTATTCATTAGATAAATAAAAGAATTATATAAAGTTTTAAAATCCTATATCTTTGACTTTCAGAAGAATCGTCAATAAAATGTGAAAAAAATAAAAATGTTAAGAATGTTAAAATTTAAGTTTTTAACAATCATGTCCGTGTCTAGTCTTCCAATAGGTATTTAGTTATTTAAAATCTAATATAGATCATTAGTGGCATTATAGATAATAATAATAATAATAAAGGCTTTTTATTGGAACAATCATTAAGGTGGAGTCCTTATTTACAATGATGTCCAGAGTTAATTTAATAAATAAAAGTAATAGATAATAACTTAGATTAAAAGTATAAAGCCTGTTTACAGATAATTGCAGTCTCATTGGTCCAAGTAGTAGTTGTAGTCCGTGGTATTTATATTTGCGACTTCCGTCACGGAGGAGTATTTTCGAGTATTGGATATAAATGTATGTATATTTTTGAAAGTAATTGGTTTATTTGTTCACTTTGTTTATATATTGGAAACACTAAGTTGTCCCTTTGATTAAGTGTTGCAGAATTGGGCTCAAACATGTTTATTTGCTATTACAATTATGAAACTAAATTAGTCAAACGCAAAGGTGAATCTATGTTTTTTCAACGTCAGTAAAGGATCAATGTATTGTATTTGTGGTTTATCATTATAATAAGCACACAGTAAGACCAAGTGTAAGTCACTGAACTAAGTTAAATACTTACTAAAATAGGACGAATGCATTTCAATATCGTGGCTATGTAGGATCACATCCGCAAACCAAAATTTTGGAATAAAAAGAGTTGTGGAAGCGGTTACTGAAATATCTAAAGGTTTTGTGAAGACTGGTTCGTGAATTAGTGGACGCGTTATGGTTTCGATTAAAGCGATAAAAAAGCGAAGCGATTTAAATCAATAAAAAATAACTGAGTTTTATTAAACAAAAAATTATAATTGCAAAAACGACTAAGTATACTGACACGAGGGTCGGGGGATTTTAACTTTAAAAAACTAAAGACGCGAGGGTCTGATGCTTTCGAAGGCCGGAGCCTGGTTAGGACTGTTGTGAATTACAAGTCTTAACGCAGAGCGTGGCCAAAGCGAAAGTGGTTAACCGTTTAGCGAGGTTAACAAGCGAGAGGGAGGTTAGCCCATAAGCGAGGCTTAACCTAGAGCGAGAAGATGGTGTCGGAGAGAGTGACCAAAGAGTTCTGCTGTCGAAATAGTGGGAGAGGCGAGTTTTTATACTTTTAGGCGAGGTCAGAGGTTAAACAAGTTAAGGTTTTTGAACTTGGTTTTTGCACGTGTGCTTGTAAAAGGTCAGAGGTTGAAAGGGATTATAAAGGGATGGCTATTTATAGATGGATGTTTCAAGTTATACAAAGGGGAAAGGGTTGTATAGAAATCTTAAGAATAACACTTGTAAATTTAGAATTGTACGGTAGAAGTTTATAATGTGAAGTGAGGAGCACGTTTTGTGTAATTAAAGCGAAACTTCGAATATTAGATTCGACAAGAGTATAAAACAAGCGTTCAATATAAAACTATTTTATTTTTTTCCCGAGGGACTGAAAATTCTCAAATAAAGAAGTATAGATTACACCTTCATTTGAGTTTAGACCATCTAAATAATCAAAATCAAACCACCCTTTCACAGTGTGAAGTCTTAGAATAATAAACAACCCGCGCCTTCAAACCGTCGTCTGCTCTAAATCTAAGCTGTTAAATGGCAACTTATGTCCAGCACTGGTACCAAAAAATGGTCTGATCATAAACCAACCTTAAAAATTAAAGGTGGCAGCACATTCTCTGATTTTTTTGAAGCTGTGCGGGCAAGTACAACTCTAGGGGCGAATCGTGAGCAGATTTCCGCTTTAATAATTATAATTAATATTACTTCTTGTTCGTCAGTCAAATTTGGATAATTTACTATGATTTCCGGCACCGACTTTTCAACGCAAACTTTTCGCCTAACTTGAAAAGTTTTTTTCATTTTTTCATCCACTATGACTTGGTTTGGCATGGTTTTCTTCCATTCCTCCTGAAGACATTTTATGTGAGCAGCTATGCTAATTTCATCTTCAAAGCAATCCTCCTAAAATAATTAAAACATTTTCATAAAAGTTCTAAAACCTACATGAAATGTTTGCTATGTACCAATATTTGAAATCTTTTTATTTTCTTCATTGGCACTGGTTGATCTGGGTCGTTTACTTTTCGTCTGTTGTTCGAATGCCCGTGCTACTTTTGAGCATCTTTTACAATCTGCAAGTGAGTGGAATGCTTAAATTTGGACTTCAAACTTTCTAACCAAGTGCCCTAAAAAAATGGGAGATTACTTTCACAAGCACGCATCATATATTTATATGTATATTGTAAATACCACCATACTTACATATTCGGTTCCAATTTTAAGACGATCAACTAAAAAGCGGTGTTGAGATACCAAAGCCTGACAAACTCTATAATACTCATCATGGGTTGGATATCTAGTAAAATTAAATATATGGGTAAAGTTATAAATTACGCTGTAATTATTTATATCAGACTTACATAGTGTAGCGACTTAAATCCTCATAAAGAAGAGCAACTATTTTATTCGAAAATCTCTCTTCAGTTAAAACAATTGGGTTTTTCTGATAAATTGGGTTTTTCTGATCAATTAATTCATGAATTTGATTAGGTAAAGTTGGAACCTTATATCCTAGAGGAAGTGTTAATCTTCCGCTCGTAGTAGTAACTGGTTCCTCCTCTGGATTCGCAACTGTGGCTCTAAGATTAGGTATCTCTTGGTTACTACAGGATGAAAGGACAAATAATGTTACAAAGCTCACGTCTGATATAAGTATTTTGTAAATGGGTTTATTATAGCCTACCTTGAAGATACTGAAGCTGCAACTTCGATATTTTCAGATCCTAATATATTAAGTTCTACACCATCAGGTGGGCTTTCTTCTTCGTCACTATCAATGTCAATGAATGTCTTCCACTTTTCAGAATAAATCTGTATCCCAGATATATCTTTTCTGAAAGTTCTCTTAATATTTTCCGATAGGTTTTTCATTGTGAATGGTTCATTCAGCTTAATTTCCTTCCTTCGCTTTGCAAACGACACGCAATAGCTTCTTGACTCCTGCTCTCATTATAGATCGATTTAATTTGTAAACAAGTTCGTGAAGTGGCTACGTGTCTCTTGTGATAATTAACGACAGGGTCTATATCTCATAGTAATAAATGTTTTTAACGGGAGATTTTTTGCAGAAGGAATTCTGTACTCATTCATTGAAGCGTAATCTATTTCAGCCCCAGGCCGAATAACTTTCCAATGTTTAGAATCCTTCACCTCATAGGCATGAAGGTGTGAGTTATAGTTTTCAACATAAAAAACTTTCCCACATAAAAGCCAACATTCGCCAATTCTCAGAATATGAGATATTTTTAGAAATAACGTTATATCTTCACCATGAATAAGGTCAACCGATATAAATGTACATAGCTTATATGAAACTAAATTGATATTAATTTCTTTAGCTTTTAAAATTGATAGGTTCTCCCATTCAACATTTAGATACTTGCACTCTCTTATTTTAAGTTTAAGATCGTAGGGCAAGGTTGAAAACAATATGCATTTTACACTTTTTTGTAAATCGTCATTTTGAAGGCCGTTTTTCCCACTCCAGTCATGGCACTGGGGGTACTGATTTCTTTCAGCTATTGTTTTTGCAATGTTAGTAAAATTTCTACATCTACTGGCTATTTGTTTGATTTTTTGATGCTTCGCTTCAAAGCGAAAGCACGCTAGTCTCTTTAATGGCCCATATTCTAAGATAAGTCTTGGGTAGTGAACCATGTAATGAATTTTTGCAGTGAATTTAGTTGGAGCCAACAACTTTACGTTCTGATAAAAACGTTCAATCATGTCGGCAGCAAAAGCTAGCCAATTTATGTTTATAACAGGGGCAGATACAATATCAACTATTTCTCTCAGATTTAAATATAGTTTCCAGTGGATATTATCTTCACGAACAAAAGGACCAAATAAAAAAGGAAACACGTAAAACAAACAACTCTTCTGGGCGGCTGAACCAATTAAATGGTTGTCTTTAAAAATCATCCCCTTTGAGAAGGTGCCAGATTTATTTGTAGAATCTTCACTACCATACTCAAAAAGAGTTAAAATTTCGTTCAGCACTTATGAGGCCAGAAAGAACAACTTTCAAAACAAGTGGTATAACTCCTTCGTATAGATCATGCATAATGTCGGGTGGGAAGCTATCCGTTACTTTAAATCCAGGAATTGAAAGGAAAGGTGATTTTTTTTTTACCCCGTAAATAGCCTGGTTAGCGATATTTTCAGAAACTGCTTCAACTTGGTACAAGTAGGCTTTTTCTGTTCTTATCGAGTAATCAGATTCTACAAACTTTTCAGGTAATTCTGTTTTAACAGCCATGCAGTGTCGACAAATTCTTCCGCAACTGAAACCTTGTTTAAAGACAGCTAATAGATGCGAAGAAAGATTGTCACCCGAAATAGTTGCCAAAGCGCCCCTAACTACTACACCTCGTTCTTTAATAAATATTCCTTCACATTGCAAAGTAATTAGATCTTGAATAAGTGGATCAAGTACAGGCTCGTATCCATATTTCTCTACGTGCTTATACCTCACTACTATTGTTAGGAAAATGTTGCTTAATTTACTTCTAAATCCAGGTGGCAAATTCCCGAAAAAAATAAAATAAGCTAATTTTATGCTTTCCTCGTTTAGACCCAAGCGGATTTACTAACTCTAGCTCATCAGTATATAAATGGATTCTCAATAACGACTTATCATTTTTAAATATTTCGTGGTTCATAAATATTTGGCCTTGATCATAATCACTAACTGTACTATGCTCTCCCTCCCGCTTTCCTTCCAATGCATATTTTTGGATTTCTTCCCATACATCATCGAAATACAACATTCTCTCAAGTAGCTTTAAAATATTTACATACTGAAAGGTATCCTTAAAAGTTTTGCCATTACGGTATTTTTCCCCCAAATTGTACTCGATCAGGGACAAAAGCTCAAGCTGTTGCTTACAGAAACTATTTAGCTTGTAGTCACTTCTTATAACATCAGTTAGAGTTTCTACTTCTGGAATCTCACCAGGTTCAGAGTTTGTACACAACTCTTTAACATTTTCAACTATAACGCTGACATCATTAGCTAGGCTCATAGCAACTGAGCGCGGAAGCAAATGTTTTTCCCTCAATTTCAGAATCATCAAAGCCATGTTTTTGCGTAGATTCACTAAAGAATCTTCATGATTTTGGATTTCATTTTCGTTCACATTATTGGTCTGTTCGTTAATGTGGGGCTCATTGTGTTGGTTTTCAATAACTAAAGAGTCAGGCAGAATCCCATCCTCAATTTCAAGGTACTCTAGGCTGTGTTTTCGCTTAACATGGCTTGTAAAAGATTTATAGAAATTGTATGGTTTTGAACAAATTCCTACATTGTAAGTGATTTTAAAATTTGGGTCATGAATATGTAAATCTCTATAATGAGTTAAAAGATTTTTGAATAATGGTCTGTTGACACCACACATAGAGCAACGATACATTTTGATATCTATAAACATCAATGGATACTCCTATAGTTATGATGTTCCTATTGCCATGAATTTATTCAAGTTAACAATGAATATACAGTTTCAATATACAGTAGAGTTAGCAGGCCCAAGGCCCATTGAAGAAAAATCAATTTAGGTTTCAATTACATGTGTATATTCAAGAATAACCATAGTAAATTCATGTAGATATTCAGTTTCAGTCAGAATCAAATAAGGCGAATTATTACATGAAAAATCTCATAGGAAAGAGATTATGTCCCTAAATTCCGACACAAACCGAGTATAAAGAGATTTTAAGCCTCTTTGTACGGGGTAGAACCATGGATAAAGAACGCGCGTGAGGAAATTTGTTTTCACTCTACAGGATAGGCAACTCCCTATCTCGAACGACAGTTTATTCTGTATATACTCTGTTACAACATCGGTTGTCAGCACGCGCAAATCTAGGTCTCTATGTAACGTAGCTTTTTACGTGCTGTCAAGAGACAAAAAACTTCAGGATCTTCAGGATTTAAAATATCCGCGAGGTTTTTTAGCTCGAGCCCCAGTAGCACAAGCCTTCCGCATAATAGTCGGTTAAAGGTCGAATAGTCGGTTTACGGTCCAGTCGGCTGTACCGTGCTTATTCCGACACTTTTCCGACTCATGGAGCCGACTACTTCTTTTAGTTGGCAATGCCGACATCTATCTGACAGTTGGAACTGAGATGGTTTAAAGTAGGCTTGCCTACCGTCTAGAAAATTCCAACTTATTTTTTTCCAATTGATTACCAACTCTTTCGCGCTAGTCGGTATTGTGACGTTTATTGACAATTATTCAGTTGGGGTGAATTGAAGTTTTTACTAGTGAAATACACCTAGAAACACTATATCATATTTATATCATCTAGAGCGTATGTATACAGTCGTAACAGTCTATTTTCATGATTTGTCTATAGTATAGCTACCCTACACCGTCCCAAGCACTGATGGCAACATCTTCCCCCTTTCGTCTCAATCGCCTGCCTTCCGAAGCAAGGTCTAAAAACTAACATCTCCCCGTCCTCTACCCACTAAAGTACCTAGGATCTCCGAATCGAATAATCGAAATTATGCCATTAACGCCCCCCCTTCAATTAAGCACGCCCACTAGTCACACTCGAATTTAGTCTATAGTCCTGATATAGTCTAGGGATGCACCGATATGGGTGCAGCCGATATTATCGGCCCATAAAAAATAATATTTCCCCATGTATATCGTTTCCAAGAGTAGAATCAGCATTATTTAGGACCATTTACGTTTTTACTTTGTTTTATTAGAGACACGTGTCACATCTCTTTCGTTTAATGTGGTACCAATACATATTTTAGCCTTAACCCCCTTCCTTAAAAATGGTGTGGTCTAACTTAAATCCTTGCTTGGTTTTTAGTAAAAATGCAGCTCCTTTCCTTGTTTAGCATGAAGTAGCGTTATAAGCAGACTTTTGGACAATAAGTGAAAAGTTCAAAATGTAAATTAGTGACACCAAACACATTAGAGAGCGTCAGTGTCGACTTCGATTGTCTAGGGGAGGTATGGCGAACTAGGGAAATTACTTTCTCATAGTCGTAAACAACGGCATAGAACTGAGATTGTGGAAAACCTTGCATTTTTAAAGGCAAATGTTAAATTGTGGGCATAAATTTTTTTGATGTGATTCAATTAGTATTCATTGAGTACTTTATTTCTTGTAAATTTTTTACCGGAAATATCGGTTTACATGAAGCCGGTATTGGCCGATACCGATATAAAAAACATAGGCCGATAAATCGGTCGATATATCGGTGCATCCCTAATATAGTCAATGTCAAGTTATATTTAAACATTTTCAGACTAATAAAATTAATTTGTGTGATTCGAAAGCTTTTGTGATAAAACATGCGTTCAGTCCTTAATTACCTTTCCTTATTTTATTACTCTAATATTCGCCTTATAGACAAGAGGGTGTCATGATAAAAGTGGTGTGTTTTGAAAAATTGGAAACACAATACTTTAGGGAGGGCTTAAGCCCTCCCAGTTTCGAGACCCACGCCACTGAGGCCTCGGGGACTAGGCATTAAGCTGAAATAGCAATCCAAGGGTGACTAGGAGGGCTGTTTTAAAACGTGAGGCAGCTGGGAATTATGAGTGCTGTGCGAGTACTCGATCGAGTATCGAGCCGAGTACTCGGCTCGATACTCGATAAGAGATTTTCTGAGACTCGAAAAAGTTTCGAGTATCAAACCAAGGCTCGATAAATACTCGAACCTGCTTTGGAAGGCCTTTAACTCTGAAAATGGGATGTAGTAGCTATAAAAATCTACTAGATAGTCACACTTATTGGTTAACAGACGCAAGTTTAGTGCTTATTGGGTAGTTTAGATCATAATAGCAGTGTAATGTAGTAGGGTTGTTGCTCATAGCTGGTTCAATAGTGGAAGTAAAAGTAATAAGATACAGTTAAAGGCGCGTTGACTATTATTATTATTATTATTTTTATTTTATTTTATTAATTTACTTATTTATTTTTTTAAGTTCAGCTTAGTAATGTTCGTTTGGGAGTTGCGCGATGTATAACAATGGCTAGGAGTGACTTCGGTGTGGAATGAGATTCCGAAGAAGATAAAGTTTGTTAAATTTAAAGGGAATAAGACTAATAGCGTCTGGGAATTGTTTGAAGTAGTTGTCGATGATCAAAATTACACTAAATGTCTATTATGAGGGCGATAAATTAACAGAAATTGTGATAATACTAGAAAATCAATTCCCTAATACTCGATAAATACTCGAAGCAAATTTTCCAACTACTCGATACTCGATTCGAGTACTCGAGACTCGGCTCGATACTCGATAAGGGAAAATTTCAATACTCGAGACTCGACTCGAAACCAAAAATTCAAGACTCGCACAGCCCTAGGAATTATCTTCAAGACCATGCAAATTGTTCGCAAGGTTTGTAAATTTTTATCTCGGCTTGAGTAGTTGAAACATTTTTGGGGAAATTTGTGCCCAAAGAGACTAAAGTGCACAATTTCTGGAATAAGTTACCTCATGTTTATGACGTTTTGGATAATAGGCGATGCCTTATTTGACATTTCAAAAATCTTATAGGTCGATAAGAAAGGATCTTTTCCGTAATGTAATGACTTGTTCTGGGTGTAACTATAATGACAGAAAAACTCCAAATGACTAAGACTACCAAAGTAGACTGCGTTTCCGTTGTTGAAGACGAAATCCTCGTCTTCTCCCGTCTTCCTCGGGAAAGTCTTCAATCTTCTCTGGAACTCTTGAAAAATATCTTGACGGTTGGCCTGTAGAAGAGGGAATTTAGTTTGAGCTTAATAGACAACAATGACAAAATGAACTTTAAGTTAGGGTTTTCATTCGGATCGGTCTATGCTATGTTCGGACAAGAGCAAATGTGTCTTAACCCGCATCGCCAGATCTGTACCACGGTGTGAGTAATTAACGAAGACAAAAGTCACTACATTCTACCTAGGTTACGGACTTTCCAGTTTTAGGGTTATGATAAGTTATTTTTTTTCAAACCGAGGAATTAAAACTCACTAAACTTGAAACAACTATTTACCTTAAGAAAGTCAACTAATGCATTGTTCTGTTGAAAAACCATGCGCGTTTTAATGTATTTGAAGATATCGTTCATGTGATTTATGTTTCGATCCACCTGCACCGTCAATTTGGTCGACATGCTGGCCTTGAAGGCTTCAACCAAAAGGAAACAACCGACGAGGTAGGTGACCCACAGAATCTTTTGGGCACTATCGTATTTGTTAATAAATAAATCACAGTCACTTAAAGAAACCAATCGGGGCACCAATCGTTTGCAAATCGCGAACAAAAGTTTTAAATTGAACAAAATAAGAAACATATTGATAAAAATCCATACCTGAAAAAGTCAATACATCAGTTAAAATTTTAAAAAGGTCAGCTTCTGCCTGTTTTTGGGTAAAATGCCAAGTTCTGTTATATTGACTTTTACATCCACTTGCAGGCAGGGTTGGCAGATTTTCCCTAGGGCCGGTTTTAACCAAGATTAAAACCGGTTAAAAGGGTCCTGGGAAAAACCAATTCTCCCCAGTTTTCAAAGTTTCGAACTAATATTAAACTATTCCTT
The DNA here is from genome assembly GCF_054372755.1 of Phalangium opilio. NCBI lineage: Eukaryota > Metazoa > Arthropoda > Arachnida > Opiliones > Phalangiidae > Phalangium > Phalangium opilio. The sequence continues at coordinate 4,243,132 of NW_028324157.1, forward strand.
TCATAAAGAAGGGTAAGGCGCGTTTTATTGTTTTAGACAATTAGTTTTGGTACATTTTTTTAGTTTTACTTTTTTTTGGAAAAATGTATCGCTACTTTAAAGAAGTAAGATGAGAGCCGCGTAGAATATATTTTTTCAATTAATATTTAAATTAAACTTCTATAAATTAATTTTAATTTTAAATGAACTCTCAATAGGACAAGCCTTGGATTTAGGATGCCATAAGCCTTTGTTGTAAATGAACTTTGAAAGATTTTCAGGCCGTAAATGGTTTAGACCGGTGAAGCCCATTTTTTTGTAGTGACCTGGGAAAAACTAGTTTTTCCCATTTTTCCCACTAACCTAATTTTTGACGGGAAAACCCGACCCTGCTTGCTGGTGACTAGTGGGCAATTAAGAAATAGAGAAGAGATACACCAAAGGTCGAAAGATATCAAATATTCCGGTCAATGATATTTGGTATTCGTCTTCCCGGAAGTAAGACAGGATGTTATGTTCGGAGTGAAAATATGGGTGTGTGTAAGTTCGGTTATACTCAGCCCGAAGGATATCATAAACTTGAAGAGCAAAGGGACCCAAGTAGAAATCACCGGTCTAAAATGACATATAAAATTAATATAATTTTCTTCAAATGTATCATAAACCAAAACATTGCCTGTTCGAAGTTCCTTATGACGACGGGAATGTACGATATATTTACCCTTTTATTAAATTTTAATTAAAATTAAGGGCTCACTTTAAAAATATTACTTTAAACGCCAGAAACACTTACTTTCCAGTCGGATATAAAATGAATTCGTTGATAAAAGTATCTTCACGGGTGAACTTTTCATAAGCAAATGTTCTCGTTCTGTTGCTGTAATGCTTCTAAGGAAACAAATGCGGACAACAATTGATAGTAAATTTTTGAAAGCATTTCGAAGTGGACAAGTGCCCTTTTAATAAGTGAAAGGTTGATGTCGAAAAACGTCAACGCATATGCACTATGTTATAAAGGACCGATATTTCGGCAAAAATTACACAAGGCTCATAGTGACATTATTTAGCCCTGTTTGACTTCCACTGAAATCTAGGATGATGCCACACTAAAGAGTTTTCGGGTGCGCCATATTGTGGACAATTTAGCCTACCTAGTAGGTTTAATTGAGTTTTGACGTTTGTAATGGTAAGAAGCATGAACTTTCTTTATAAGTAAAGAGCTTCATTTCTCTGTTATGTTAAAAGGTCCATTAGTAAATATCACTTAACATTAGAGATAGGGCGAAAAAACATTCGAAAATTGCGCAAAATGGGTCATTTTTGATCATTGATTACTCTTAAAAGCGCGAGTGAATTTCGACGCGCTTTTCTTTAAATGTAGTGAGAATGTCACGCTATAGAAATACCTGGAAGGATACTGCGGTTTTTTGCTGCTCTTTTAACAGTTGGTGTCACAATGTCTAAATTAAAAATGGAACGAAATATGCAAAACGGTAAACGGCTCACTTAAAAACATAAAACACCTTTATGCCAACAATAAGGGAAACATAAAATTCAAGATGAAACAGAATATGTTTGTTTATTAAATTTATAGTACATTTTGGTATGATAAGACTATAACAGTTTACTCGTAATCAGTTACTTCATATCCGTTCTTCACTCGGTGGCCAAACTGAAAACAATCGATATTCGGCAGTAAGCATATATCTTCTGTTTTATGTTCTTCAGTAGGTTTCGGGAATATCCGGTGTTATCATACTAAAGGTATTAAAGGTTTGATAAACATATTCTGTTTCATGATGAATTTTAGTGTTGCCCTTATTGTTGGCATAAAGGTCCTGTATGGTTTTATGTGAGTCGTTTACCGTTTTGCATATTTCGTTCCATTTTTTAAAGACATTGGGACACCAACTGTTAAAAGACCAGCAAGAACCGCAAATATCCTTCCAGGTATTTCTGTAGTATGACATTTGCACTTCATTTTAAAGGAAAGCGCGTCGCAATTCACTCGCGCTTATAAGAGTAATCATTGATCAAAAATGACCCATTTTGCACAATTACCGATAGTTTTTTCTCGGTATATCCAATGTTATGTGATACTTAATAATGGAACTTTTAACATACCATAAAAATGAATCTCTTTACACATTACTAACGTCAAAACCCACTTAAACCTACCAGGAGGCTAACTTGGCCGAAAATGGCGCAGCCGAAAACTATTTAGTTTGGCAACATTTTAGAACTCAATAGAAGTCGAACAAGCATAAATATTGTAACTATGAGACTTGTGGAATTTTTGCCAAAATATCGGTGCTTTATAACATAGTGCATATGGCAAGGACACTTTGCACTTGACATTCCTATTATCAAGGAAGGCCCTATCGCGTAGAAAAATCTAACTGGGCAGTAAAATGCTAAGAAACTTTAAATACCCAGGGTTTGCAAAAATACAGCTATTTCCAAAAAACAGATCAGCCTAAACTTTAGTCTCATTAAAAATAAAGGTTTCAACTCTGGCTTTTTTTCTCGATAGTGAAAACTCGTCTAGGTGGTTCTTGCCAACTCTGCAAATACCAAGCATAATTTTGCCTTGGTCAATCTGGTTCATGAGAATTAAGAAATATTTAAAAGCGTTGTCGCTATAAAAGGCGAAATTTTAAAATGTAGTATGATATATGAAAGAGTACTTACCATTAACAACACGACTTTCATTAAAACTCGGTTATCCATGACAGATTATTTTTTAAGTATCAAGAATATGTCCAAACGAATAACAAGCTCTAAAAGTTCAACGGAAATCGTGGAAAAGAAACAGAAAATATACTGAATTATTTATAAAAATTTCTTTAATAAATAGTTCTGAAATCTAAGAATTCTAATCTATTTTTTTTAACAAGCTCATTCGCAGTTTTGAAACCATATAAAATAGCATTTTTATGGAAATTAAATGTGAGTTTCCCTATTAAACATTATTATACTATATACATTTCATCATTATTTCTCAAAACTCTAAAAATATAGCAGCGATAAAAATCAATATTTTTAGGTCTTTATGCTCTAGTCTAGCTCGGCCATAACACGCTCAATATTCTGCACGGTGTCCCCCTATATCACCCATCTCATTTTCCCCAATCAGAAGAATTGAACCCCAAATCGTATATTCCTGCTTCACCCAAATGTATTTCTCCCAATTCCCGTTTGCCACAAAAGGCGATAAAACAGAAGTTGGCACAAAAACATACCCGTTTCATTAATTCGTATTTTCCTTTAAAAAACAATATTTTAAAATTAGTATACAAGAGACTATTGATCAGTAACATTTATTAAATATGGAAGTCGAATGGCTTAAAACTTCAAAAGCAAACTATACCCCCGTAATTCGTGGCCAGATAATGACGATAAAAAACAAAGTGCAAAATCGCAAATAATGGCGATGTCCGATAGCGGAATGCAAGTTAATTATGATTCTGTTAACAAAGTACGTAAGAGATATTTAAATACCTTTTTCTGAGATGGGGTTAGGTTGGGTTAGGTTTGGTTTGGTTTTGGTTGGGTTATGTTTGGTTTGGTTTTGGTTGGGTTATTTTTGGTTTGGTTTTGGTTGGGTTATGTTTGGTTATGTTTGGTTTGGTTTGGTTTTGGTTTGGTTGGGTTCAGGATACGTTTGAGATTAGTGAAGAAGTGACATTACGCGCGTATGCAACTAGAAAACGGAACCAAAACTGACGAAAAATTCCTAGAAATTATCAAATGGGGCTTTAAAATGGATTAAAATGTATCCCTTATGGAATGAAAAATAAATAAAGCCATCAAATTCTACTCTATTTGAGTCTTTTTTGGTATGCTATTTTGTGTTAATTGGAATATGAGAACTGGGAATTGGGATGAATGAGATTTGGGTAAATGGGTATTATGGAATTAAATTGGGTGAAATGGGGTAACCTTTTGCACAAATTAAATGGGGGACATCTTTAAAATTCTTGATCTTACAGATTATTCCCAAAACTTTTCACTAATTGTGCAAATCAAAATCCAACATAATGTTAAATGCCCAATATTTAGAAGAAAAAACCCTGGAACTTTATTGGACAAATATATTGATAAAATTCCATATGATTTAGTCAAGTATATTGAATATATTTTGGTCACATTCAAATGTTGATATTGAATCCCATCGACCGCGTAAAATTTTATTGCCTAAACGCGTCGAAAAAAACAGACTTTAATGTTATTCGAATGCGAAATATTGTTCAATTGTTTGAATAACATTATGAGCAATAAAAAGACTTATTCAATGTATATTTTCAGTTTATTACGCAAATATTTTTTAAAAATAACCGCGAATGGGGTTCCATTTCCTAAAATATATTGTGGCATTATATTTGAACTTTGCACAAATGTTAGTCTGGATAACGTTTTACTTATACTTTGTAACTTAAACGGGCCCCACGTTTTTTGCGCAAATTATTGAGCGTGTTAGTGCTGGGCGGATCCGATTACTTGGAAATATCCGATTACCGATTACAATTACTAAGTAAAGTAATCGATTACCGATTACTTTTAACGACTACTCTCAAGTTTAAAGCGACACCTATATTTGAAATTAACGTCACCCGTATAATGCTAGAGACATTTTTAAATGCATGTTAAATGAATACAAAACACAATTTTAGGTGCTGATTCTGCTCAAAAAAATTCATAACAAATTTTGTTAAACTTCCAACTTTCAATATCAGTTTTATATTCAAGTTTTGACAAAACGATTTAACGGAATAGAAAATGTTTCTAAGGTGTAGTTCCAATATAATTTGGCGGCCCTCTAGTCTGAAAGATATCCCGTCTCCCCCACCTCCCAGTATGCGGGATCCGAGTCCGACAGTCCGACTATGATTACTTAAAAAAGATTCGAAACATTTCCGAAATGTGTTCGATACAATGATAAAGATCCGAGTTCGTAACTTCGGATCCAAACTAGGAGTTGGAGTTAGATCCGAAAAAAAGTAATCGTTGAAAGTAATCGTCAGGGACTCATAGAGATCCGAATACCGAATCCTGGCGACTACTTTAAGAAGTAACCGATTACTCGATTACTAGTAATCGGATCCGCCCAGCACTAGAGCGTGTAGGGTCCTCTTAATTACATATAACACGCTACAATAACAAAATGATAAGGATTTTATTATAAGAAAATGATTTTTATTTGGAAGAGAAATATCAATTAAGTTTTAACCAACATTCATGGATTTTATTAGGGAATAGTTTGTCCATTTTTAAGAGTCCTAAAGTATCCCTGTTACGCTGAATTAATTAAAATCTTCTGATTAACTAAAATGTAGGCCAGTAAGAATTGGTTTAAAGATGCCTATTGAGTGTTGCCAAATGCAATATTATTTCCAACCATTTTTCACGGAAAATTATAGTTTCGTGTACTTTTCGCCGTTTGACCTTTTATAATTATTTATTTGGATTCTTTTCCACTTTATTGAAAGGATAGTCCTGACGAGAGAAACGTCCTCGCCTGTAAGGAACCCGCGATTTTCATTGAAAGTCTATCCCCAAAATATTTTGAATCATTTACCGATTTGCTTTAGATTCCTTGTATTTAAAATCTGGCAATACTCCCTTTTTCTGTGTGAACTTTTGATAATGCCAATGTAGGCCTAGTAACCAACTATAGGGCGAAATTAAATTGCCTATAAATAACCTAAGTAAATGAACGATGAAAGGAGAAACTATCAAAGTAATAGACGTGTTGAATAACCATTACCTACTCAAACGTTTTGGATTTGATAAACTGCAAGTCGTCTGTGAAATTTATATTTGAAAAAAATCCTGGTGCTAAACGAATATAAATTATCTCGAATAGTACTTGTTATTTTAACTGAATTTTAGAGGATAAGTAAATGGCCTACCATAAACAAAAACGAAAATTCAAACTTACAAATAGTATACACGACATAAAATAGTGTTCTCCTCTTTGCGTAAACCGACTTATTAACTTCAAAGATCTCTTTTTTTCGATGATAATATTTCATGGATTTTAACCATAATTGTTCTTTTAATACAACTATTATTATTACCACATTATTCCTACAACGCATGAGTAATACATTATTTTAAATTTAACGTCTGCAGTTTAAGGTTTCTAACAGTTCGGTTCAAATCGGTTTTGAACTAAAACCGAAACTGAACTGAAAATTTTCAGTTAAGATTTTCAAGAACTGAAACTGAACTGAAATTATCAGTTCGGTTCAGTCAGGAAACCGAACTGATCAGTTCAGTTTTCAGTTATAATTGAACTGAACCGAAAACCCCAGATTGCAACTATTAACCGCTAACATTTTATACTACTACTCAGTATTTTGGAATCATTTAGTGCCATACCTTAAGAGTCATGTTTATTTCACTAACTACTAGTTATTAACATTGAACAATTTAACTTTGACTAATTAACTAATCATGATACCCTTTTAAGTTACTAATTATTGGTATTCTTTTAGCCTGTGTCTCTCTGCATAGGGTCCCAGCTAATCACGGGACTTAAATTAATAGCTTATTTCTATGCATAATTAAATATACGCGACACCAAGAACGAATTCAGGATACCATAAGAACGTTGAAACAAGGCAATGCTGGCGCCATGCCCATGAAGTCATGTTTTTCATAATATGAGGGAGGGGCCTATTTTTGGGAATATGGATAATTTAGTCTCCTAGGTCTAGGAGTGTTGGTGTCGGTGTCGAGAAAAAAATTGTTAAAATCGTTAGTGATGAACTGATATATTTAAAAAGAGTGGTTATAAAGAATCTAGATTTTTCTATTAGAGAGCCTGATTTATCTGAGACAAAGTCAGTACAATGGATTTCCCAAACTTCGCCAAGACTTAAGGCCAGAGAAGCTGAAGGCGATACTAGCCACTTTAACTGATTTATAACACACCTATGGCGCTAAAAACGGATTTTAAGGCGTTACCTAGAAAGAAGGCGGCAACGGTTTTCGAAAAAAGTATGGCTTCATGGTACCAGGGGACAATGTTACCATTCCACGTTCTTATGGTATCCTGAATTCGTCTTGGCGACACTAATAAGGTAACTTTACGCAACACATCCCCCATAATATCATATAGCATGCAATACAAAACGATGCCAGTTTTTTATTGTTCTACTAATGTTTGCGGGAACGTATTGATATCGTTTCTCGCGAGTCGCGATAGATCGAAAGAGTACTTAACTATCTCTTCAGTTCAGTTTTTATCAGTTCAGTTTAAGAAATAAACCGAACCGAGCTGAAAACTGATCAGTTTGGAGATGTGCAAACTGAAACTGAACTGAAGCAATCAAATCAGTTTAGTCCCTTAACTAAAACCGAAAATAACTGAACTGGGGAAACCTTGCTGCAGTTGTTATTAATAAAGAGCAATAGTTCCAAAATTCAGGTAAATAAGTGGGTAGAAAGTTATCCTCTCGACATTAGAGGTTTCTTAACTTTTTAATAAATCAATTAATGAGTATAATGGATTTTCTCTTCCGCCAAGTTTGAATGATGCTAATTTGGAGAATATGAAATCTGATCACGTGTCAAACCATAACTTAAAAACTGTTATTTTTAAATTTTCCAATGAAATAGTAATGTTATTTCTTTAGTCGAAGTATAAATATTAATTACATTTTTTCTGGAATTTTTTAAAGAGTTTGTCTAAGGTTGTTGAATGAGTGTGGTGGATGATAATCACTAATCGGAATGAAGCATAAGCCAATGAAAGATAAAATATATGCTATATGATCTTGTTGGGTTAATTTCTCAACAAATTATTAAATAAATTTATATGAATAATGACGGTTTTTCTCACGTCAAGCAGGTCTAACAACGCTTGGTTTACCTTTAATAGAAATATAATGAAAAGTAATATTCTTAAAGTTACTGCTTATTTGGAGACTTTTCCTTCCGTTCTCTTTGCAAAATTAACTCTATCTGAAGCGAATATTATGCATCCGAAATATTTTATACTATTTGCAGCTTGCCTTCTCTGCATTCGCATTTACGAAAATATGATAGCCATATTTTTCCATTTTTAATCAACAAAATATTTGCGCGAACAATGCAAATATATATGTGCTCTCGAAATTACAAAATTATCGATTATATGAACTGTTCCATCTTGAGACTACTTCCAAGTCTACGAAGCGTATACTTAGTATAATACTTCGCCTATAATCTTGCTCCTCTGCGGTTTTCCCCTGTGGTGAAATGGACTGCTATTCATTTCAGTCATCAGTCCTAACACACTCCTTTTGCGTGTTACTATTAACACAACATTTGCTCGAGCTTGGTGAACAATTTGTTGGAATCATCATTTGTTTTCATGGACTAAGTATAAACAGTACCAATGACAATGGGAACCTAGGAATATTTGCATTTATTTTCGAATAGATAGCTATGACATTATCTGTTCAAGTCTTGATGGCTTTACTCTCTGTTTGTATTAAAATGTGCAATCCAATGGAAAATGCTTTGCCAAGGTATAACAAACAGCGAAGTTAGATTGGCTTTTGGGCCTCCTTTCGATTTAAATTTTAAACGAAAACGACTACAGTCAAATTTAAAATGTTCTGAACGGAGCGATTCATTCAACCTGAATCGATGATCATTAATTAACTTAACACTTTGTAGTTGCCATCTGAGCTAAGTATAGCTGGGTTCTGTTTCCAGCAAGGATCATAAACTGCACTGACCTGAAATGTTTAAGTGTCTACTGGGTAAAATGAATAAATTTGTATTAGCAAGTTTTAGGTTTTGGCGAGAGCACGGGCATTCAAGACATGATATAGATAGATTTATTTCTTTTTGAATTTTTCGTTAAACCGAAAACCAATAGGATTTTAGATTTTTAATACGGAATGTTTTATTTTTTATAATATGTATTTAATTCTGAATTTTTTGGCTGTAATTATTTATTGAAACGAAATTCTCGGATTTTGTAACTTTAATATGTTTGATTATTTTTATTTATTTTCTTTGGATTTCTTGTAACGTCGAAATTACCATATATTAAAATTTTTAAATAATAATGTTGGTTTTATTCAAAAATTCATTAGTCCAAGTTGTTCTTAACAACACATTTCTAAAAGTTTAAATTAATTTCTTTGATTTCTAAGTCTTTTTACTCGATCTTCCCTTGAACACGACACAATTGAAACGTCACCACCCCTTACTACTTTGTAGGCGCATGGTAGTTCACCGGTTAAGGATTACGCGTAATAATTTTAGTGCAGTCAAATGTACCACAGTTTACACCGATTACTCTGAGTGACTGGCCATCTTCATACACCATACACTAGTCTTTAGTATATACCACATACACTCCAACTGTACTTATTAGCTTCTAACAGCACCATCGTCCAAACTACATTGACACCAATATGTACTTATTGGCTTCAAACAACACCATCCTAAGCTACATAGACGCCAATCTGCAACATTGTACTCCATTATCATCGTTAGGGTTAAAATATACGCGGCGATAGGCTACAGGGTTACGAGAAACATTTAGCCTCGAAATGGCAGGGCTTCCACCAAAGGTTCAAGCAATTGCGCATTTTCTTGTCCTTTCCTGTGAATCAATTGCCTTAACCCTTATTTTCCAAAAACAGTTAAAAAGGCATAGGGTTGAATTCAATCGTCAGCAATAGCTATGTTTAAAACAATTTTAGGAATAAAGTTTCTTAAAACGATTTAACTAGAATTAAGGTAAATTAATCTCCATTAAAATAATGGATATTAATTATATTTATTTAATTATTTAAGGAAAAACCTCTTAATTGCGTCTCGATTCCGAGAGGCTCGTTTTAGTTTCACAACTTGTTTTTGAATAAAATATAAATCTTTTTGTACGGACAATGTTTGAGGGATAGTACCGTTTAATATCGACTCAAAATTTTGCCTAATAATGTAATTTTGTACTTGAAAAACAAAAATATATTGAAATCTAGGGAGGAATGCGGATATCGGTGGTACGTATAAAGGTTGACAGTTGACTTCAAATTTAATTAATTGAAATTCTTCGAGAAAACGGAGGAGCTCCTAGGTCTGATAACAGATACAACTACTAATTGTTAATAATTATTAAAGACATGTTTAATCCAAGCGCACCCAAAGCCATAATTGATAATGTTACGTAATAAATATTTTGAAATTTCACGAAAAGAAAACTGACATTGTTTAGCAAGGGGCAAGTATTTCAAATAAAATATATGTCATCTTACTTGACGTAAAGGCGCTGAGTATTATTTTGCGACATCAATTACGTCTTTATTTATATTTAATAGCCCATCGCAAATGATACGATGTGAGTAAAAATAGTAGCTGTCTGAAAAATATTGGGCTCAGTTCTCTTCACGTTACTTTATATAAATTAGTTAGTGTAGGGCGCCGTCGGTTAGCTGTGGCACCAATTCGTGACCCATTGAAATATAGACCACTGGGGTTCTATAGACAGGAAATGTGAGCTCATTAACTTACCTATTAAACCAATTCACCCAGAGTTCCAACTAAAATTTTTAAAGGATATTTTCACTTGTCTCAGACTTTCTCTAATTGACGTTATTTTCACATTGGGTTAGGAAATTCGATAAGTCATTTCGTTGACTAAAGGAATAATATCAGATGAAATCAAATGTGACTTGCCGAAGCATTATTTGAAAACGGTTTATTCAAGTGTAGGGAACTTTGGGTCGAATCAAATGCCATAATATTGCTATCGCTGTTTCTCAAGAATGATTTAACCAGCATAGGTATTTTTTTTAATAATATAATACATTTTTTATAATCTATGACGAATTTCAAGAGTTCCATTTCTTGCCTGAGATAATTGAGGTCAAAAGCTAACTCATAATATTTTCATAGCAAAACTAGGGTATATTGTTATATGATTTTAACACCGTTCAGTGACAACGTTTTTATTTTAAATAAAAAGAAATGGAAACGAAAAAAGCATTTTCTTCCACCCAACAATAAACTGGTGAAAACTCGTGAATTAATGCACAAACAGGCTAACCGAATTCAAAAATCTACGATTACAAATAACAAATAATATTGTTACACCTTGAATGTTTCAAAAAGCTGCACTGTTTAGCTGAGTCAGTTTTTTTGTAAAATATACTGATTTTCAATTCCACCAAGCGTCAGTTTACCTTTAATTAAAGACAGTTTATAGGTCAGAAAAGCCATTATGGAGAAGGGGATATTTTTATTATCATAAGTTTATAAGATATGTTCCATAAGTGTGTCACTCGTTAATGAGAGCTTTTCATGAAGTGACGTAGGTGAAACGTCATAGATTCTTGTAAAGCGACGCGTAGTGAGGCCTTGTCAAAGGCATAGTACAGACTAAAGAGGAGGATGGACTGCAAAACCGAGTGTAGTCAATTCTCACGTCGTTCTTGAACTAGCTCTCATTAAGCCTCTAATATTACGAAGTATGGGTAGTGACAAACTTATGGAACATATCTTATAAACTTATGTTATTATTTATAATTCAACTTTGGTAGAGGCAAACGGGGATGAGGTAGTAATGACTTTTGTCACGCCATTGTCCGAAAATGAAAATAAATAAGTTTATAATACAAGTTCACTTATATTTTATCATAAGAATATACACTCTCATTTTATTATGGAATGAAAGAATATATTGTAGCTTTGCTGGTATCACGGACGTAATACAATTGTAAGAGGAATGGATAGCCTAGAAAAAACATATTAACTGGGAGCACGGCAGTGCTCCCAGCCAAGTCGAGCACTGACATCCTTTTCTCGAAGCAACTCGTGGCACTTTTAAGCCCACTGTAACTTCGTTATGGGTACAGGTAAAAGTCTGAAATTTTGCTTGCCGCAAGGACTGTCAATCCTAGCTATAGTTTCCAAATTTCAAGTTCCTACCCTATATACTTTTCGAAATATCGCAGGTGAAATTTACCTTATTTTGACACTCACTCACTCACTCACCGATCATCAAAATTCTAAGGTACTTCTAGGGGAGATAGAAACTTAAAATTCATGATTTAGTTTTCATTTATTTTATAAAGCACAGAAAAATTAAAACATCCCGAAATTTTTATAAAATTGTTCTTTAGTTCTTTATTTTAAAACTAGATGGCGCTGCCGTCTTTTCAACAGAAATAGTGTGTGTTCTTGATGAAAGGACGTAATGGTCCAAAGTTAACCGAAAGTTAAATATATATTAAAGCTAATAGGAGTAGTAGTTTAAAAGAAATGTGTCGTAACTGATGCTACATTCTTATATTAGGATATCGCGTACAATCGTTATTGCATATTCTCTGCGGGTCGAAAGGGGTAATTCAGCGTAAATATGGACAAACGTTAGCGATTATATTGGCAAACGAAGTACCACGAGAGGGTCTTGTTTTAATATAACTACCGATGTATAACGAGAGGGTCTACAAAAAGAAGTGAGATCCTATGAAAAACATTAACATGTACAAAAATAGGCCAAGCCTCGCTCGTGCCCTCTCCGCCGTAAAACGTTCTGAGATCCCATGTAGAGCCAAGTCTGCCTTTTGTTCTCATTCAATCGCCAATTGAACAATTATGTTATATATTAAGTCCTTTTCCTAATTAATAACCAATATTCTTTGACTCTATCATTATTATACATCTTTGTTCGTATCAAAAATATCGTGACTTGGCAAGCGCAGGTAATTACCTTATAAACGTGTACATAAGGTTATGCATAACTCGCCTTATAAACTTGTGCATATCCCCTCGACCAAAAACGATTTAGTGAATATCCCCTCGACTTCCTTTTAATATTACTTAGTGGCGATTGCCAAGTCACGATATTTTTGATACGAACAAAGATGTATAATAATGATAGAGTCAAAGAATATTGGTTATTAATTAGGAAAAGGACTTAATATATAACATAATTGTTCAATTGGCGATTGAATGAGAACAAAAGGCAGACTTGGCTCTACATGGGATCTCAGAACGTTTTACGGCGGAGAGGGCACGAGCGAGGCTTGGCCTATTTTTGTACATGTTAATGTTTTTCATAGGATATATTTGTTGTAAAGACAATTTTTTGTTGCATAAAGAGGTAGTGTTAGATCAAGTGAAAATCTATAGAATAACTCTGATAATCTTTATTTATAAATATATGTATATTTAAGAAACTTCTTTTTTATGAACACTTTCTATTAGTGTAATCTGAACGTCGTGGAGATATTTCTATTGTTTTTGACTGTCATTGAACTCTTTTTAACGCATCTCTGAAATATAAATAGAAATTACTGGTAGTACGTAACTCCTCAATTGCATGAGATGTCAAGTTTACAGAATTCGTGTCTAATTCCATCTCTCACCTCAATTTCCTCGTATCCCGTTTTAATGGCCTTCTCAGCATTTCCAGATTGTTTCTGAATATCCTTGTAGATGCAGTTAAAATATTTATTACTGCATCATTCAATACATTTTGGCTTACTTAAAGCAATAGCGACGTTGCTTAAAAATTATCTCAAAACTAAAAAAACCTTACTTTTTTGAGAGTTCATACTCTTCTGACTCCAAAAATATGCTTGGTCAATATTTAAATATTCGAAAACTTGAAATGGGGGGGGGCGCAGAAGCAAATTTGCAAAGAAGATTTTTGGCGGGTTTTTCTCCTTGATACGGCACTCACGGCATCTCGCGGAAAAGTCAACCGCGAGCGCCCGAGACTCCAGAGTCTACTAAAGGTGGAATTCATAAATGTCGGATGCAACGCACTTTAGTATAGAAGAAGGCAGGGCGTCGTGCAAAAAATGCAGGACGTTTGCGCGTGACGCCCTGCCTTCGCCTGTGCTAAATTGCGTTGCGTCCGACGTTTATGAATTTCATCATAATGCCGAGCGGATTTGAAAGTTGTAAAAAAATTGTTTCTAACAAAAAATATTATGCAGATATTTGATAGTGGTGGGTTTAAAAACTGTATACTTTTCAGTGTCAACATAGATAAAATCGTTTCGCGGTATCCATCCCATTAAAACATCGGGCAAGCTCATCGTTTCAATCATTTTGAAAGTTTAAAAAATAAAATGCAGGTATTTGATTAGGGTCAGTGTGGTGCGACTAATCTATAGTCCTCAACACTTCTCGGTTTCTATTACCACAAAACATTGGGCAGCGACAGGTAGCTTAGTTATTTGCTTGCTTATATTACCTACTCACTATCTTGACACCAAGTTACGTAGGTCTCTCTACAGTAAGAAATGTTTAATGCAAATGTAATGTTATTTTTTTAAAATAACGTATCGACTTCTTTGATCTAAGTTGAACTTGTAATAAAACCAAGCATGAACATATCTAGAAATCGTTGAATAACGAAGATTTGAAGGCCAGATTCTCTTTTTGTTTAAATTTTTAATGAAAAGAACATCTAAAGAACGAATGAATATTTCGAATCGGAAAAGTGAAAAAAATGTTCAACTAGGTTTTCTTATTACTACATTTGGTCAACTGTGGAGAAATCTATAAGAAAACATACTATTGCTGGTGTTTTCGTCAATAAATAAGATGCATACATGTGCTTAATTTGAAATAGTTACGATTCTTATGCCCTTTCGAATGAAATAAAAAATTCGAGGTGATTTATCACAAATTCTATATCAGATCAAGGTGCGCGAAGTGCACTTTTGTACAATAAAATTAAAAAAAACACATAAATGTAATGTAAGCAAAAGCATTTTGTTAGAAAAAATCTTACTAATGTAAGAGTTTCAAATACCGATGATTTTTTTATTTTTGCTGTCCACCTGGTTGTGGCAGTCTTCTAGAGTAGTACTAACCTGGAACAGAAATAACAAAAATTGGTGAATAAAAGTTGAATTCGTTCAAATCAGCTCACTCTGTTGAAAGGTTTTGAAACTTGGAAATCGAGTGTTCATATCATATGCAAAAATATAATTCTATTTTCTATAGAGTGCCACACCTGTTTAAACTCCGTGTTCGAATGAAAAAGGTTCCAGACGAAATGAAATCCAAGCATCGAACTAAAAATGGGCTACTGTTTAGGTGTATGAGTTTCACTATGGCAAAGGTTTGTTTGACTCTTTGTGTGTATGGACACAATTGATGGGGAAACAAGGTGTTCTAAGCCGGGCAAGGTGGGCTATGATCCAAATAATATTCAAAAAATAAGGGTGGATCTATTGTTTACATTTGTTCGCCTAGAATTGTATGTTCAATCTTCAGATTCCTTAGAAATGTTAGCTCAATCTTCGGATTTCAGTTTCCTTATAAATCATGGCCTGTACAATTCTGTATCGAAGTACCATACACCTCAACGCCAAATTAAAAGTTATTCACGAAATATCTTAAGTGCAAGATTCCTTATTTGATCACTGACTTACTCAATGACCGATCAACAAAATTCTAAGATACTTCTGGAAGAGATAGAATCTTAAAAGTTTTGATTTAGATAGTAAGGAATAATTAAGACATGCTGAAATTTCTGAAAACTACTGTTTTAGATCCGACTTTAAATTAGTCTAGGCGCTAGCTATGGTCCCGTTGGCACTTCAATGTCCCCTCAGTTTCTCTTTTGGGTTTATAAAGAGACCTACAAGCCTTGTAAAACATGACCCAATTCGGGTAGGTAAGTCGGCCATCTTAGAAAATGGCAGCCAAATTGAAATATTTCATAACTCGTAAACTTATAAACCGATTTTAACGAACGAGCTGTCAGTGTCATCTTTGGAATGATATGTCTCTACATAAAGTCTTAAAACTTAATTATTTTTCATAGGTCAAAGTTCAAAAGAAACATTCCGCTATATCCCTTTCAAAAATTAAGACTTAATCAGACAATCGATCATGCGCGACAAGAAATGATCGAAAAAGAAAAAAAAGAGATGGCGAGATCAGGAGTTCATAATAACCCCCCTTCGGGGGGAAGTATGAAACTGGCCATAGAGCTAATGGTAAAAATCGCGAACAAAAAGATTCTGTCGTTGCGCATAGAAAGGATTAGCCTGTTTATGGACATACAACCTTACAATATATCGTAGTGGTATCTATGCTCCTTGGTTTTCGTTCCAAAACTTCCGTTGGCTGGGATATCCGTCGAAAAGAAAAATGGCGATATGGTGGACGTAGAAACACGTTACAATTCTTATATTAAAGATACTGCGAATAAATTTGCCGAAACCGTTTTAATTTAACCACGGAATTCTCACTCACACATTTCACAACAAAACATTATTGACGATCGTTTAAATGTTTTGTAGAAAACTAGAAACCCAGACTAAAAGCAACTTCCTAGGCAAGGCTTAATTTATAACGTTCCGACAGAAACAGACGTGAGCCATTTTCGCTCTCAAAATCACAAGATAAAAATAGTGCTAAACCGGAAGTGTGTAAGTTGATGCGCGTGGGCGCTAAAAAATGGGGTAACTATTTCTTTGGGTGTTAAGAGGTGTATGAATCCGCTGAGCTTTACGGCGAATCTTTGTTGTTACGGGCTTTTTAACCGGTTTCGTGCTTCCCCCCGAAGGGGGGTTATTATGAACTCCAGGTGTAACGTATATTTAAAGGACGGTCCAGTAGCTCTAAATTTTTAATTTTTTCTCCGAAAATTTAACCTTATTTATTTTTATTCCATCCATTTTAGTTGAAGTAGTTTAATTAATTTATTAAAAACCGCGAGTACAGTGGTGGGAATTTGGCGATTTCTTCCCTAGACCAACCTTCCCCTTCTTTGATGCAGAAGGCGACACCGGCAAATCCCGCTTCACCTTCTCAGAGGCTTTTTGAAAAATTCTCTCCTCTCCCTTTCCCGTCCAAGAGTAGGGGGGTTGGAGAGAAGAAAGGGGTGAGTAACTCAGAAAGGCTGAAGGTCTAGGGTTCGAAGTGATATTCCCCCTTCTCAACTGTAGGTTTCCCCCCTTAGAAGAAAATTTTACCTTCTTTGTAAAAGAAGGCGCTTGCCTCGGAAGGAAAGTTTACCTTCTTTAGAAGGAAACTTACTATGGTTGGACGAAAGATTCCTAGAGAGAGGACAGCGCTTTCTTTATCGAGAAGATCTCTCTCGGAACCCAATCTTCCTTCTTTTGAAGGGAAGTCTAATGTTAAAGAAGAATATTTGCGAATTCAAATTTTAAATATAGAAGATTTATTAATCTCAGAAAATTAACATTAATTTTTAAGGCAAAATAAATTAATTGAACTACAGTAAAAATTAAAAATATATAAATATATTACAATTATAAACAATATTTAATAACACATTTCACTTTAAAATATTTGTTTCACGGGCTGCACGATGGTGGCACTGGTAAGGCGACCATGCGATATAGGATAAGAGTCATTCAATCATAGAAATATTTAAGTGTAAATGCTCCAATAGAGCTGTGGTATTACGAAGTATATCTTGACGGCACACCCTCATATCTCTTACCTCGGTTTTTGACTTTTGTAAGAAAAAATAATATTTTCCCCCGGAAGGGGATATCAATAAAGTAAGAGGTAGAGGGTTATGACCATGGATAAAGAATGCGCGTGAGGAAATTGTTTTCACTCTACAGGATAGGCAAACCCCTATCTCGGTCGACAGCTTATTCTGAATATACTCTGTTACAACATCGATTGTCAGCACGACCAAAGCTAGATCTCTATGTAACCTAGGTGTGTACGTGCTGTCAAGACACCAAAAAATTCAGGATCCTCAGTATTTAAAATACCACGAGGTTTTTTAGTTCGAGTGCACGCACCTCTATGCCTAATTTTCAAATACTTATGAAATTACTTACAACCTACTACACGTATTTGAAACTAGAGGTCGGTGCACTTGAGCTAAAAAACGCGCGGATATTTTAAATCCTGAAGTTTTTGATCTCTTGACACAAGCTTAGTTGCAGAAAGAAATAGTTTTGCGCGTGCTGACAACCGATGTTGTAACTGAGTATATTCAGAATAAGCTGTCGTCCGAGATAGGTAGTTGCCTACACTATAGAGTGAAAACAATTTAATCACGCGCATTCTTTATCCACGGTTATGACGTTGTCATATATGGGAAAGAAACCACTCTATTGGATGTCGTCAGCTCAGGCCACAGCCGCCACACAATTTAGATTCTAGATCTAGACTACCAATATTGACGTCAAGTCCCCATAACTAAGCCAATCCCCTCTCGGTACCATTGATTCATTACTACCATAAGTTTGTAAAAGCGCTTTCATAAGTATGACAATTTCTATCTTTAATTGATTTGCTTCTGCTTAAACTAAAATTACCTCAACTCGTAAGTCGTAACTGCCACCAAATAAAAATAAAAAACTCGGTACTTCTACTTTCTTATAGACTTATTACTAGCCTTTATAACTACTATTAGCAATTCTATTAAAAAATTCCTTTCTTGTCATGTTTAATGTTTTCATAATAACAAAGATGGTCGTAAGAAAATGGCGATAAAAACATTTCAAAAATTTCAAAAATTAAAAATTATTATTTGTTCCATCTGTAGTGTGGCGATATGTTTAACAAATTTCCCTACTCTAATATTTTCCTGATTTTCCACACTGACGTTTAGAGAGTAGTGTCAGTATGGAAACGTCATAGCTCGGTGTAATCCCCCTACTGGCGTGTACAGTATCCCCTCTTACAAGAGAGCGCCTAGAGGGAGAGATAAACCGTCTACATCCCCTTTCTAACGGTACTGGTCTATTACTTAACTGAGACGTCATGGAGAATGAGATTGTGTAAAGTGTTTTAACGGATTATCCGTTCATACCCCCCACACTGGTCCTTACCTCTCCGAGTTTCACATTGACACGAATTGATAATAATAAAGCCGTGTATTGTTGCCAAATTAATTAGCTAAATTGTAACGGATTACTTATGGTATTATCCAATGGAAAAACGTACAAAACGAAATCAAAATATTTTCAAACAATTGCAAAGTTTTTATTTTCTGTTGTATTCTCGGTACATAAAAATGTCTGTTACGTGTTTTATCGAAAGGCAGCTTCTTCTGGCGCGCATTAAAAAACCTGCAATTGAGAACATATGTTCCACATCGGCAGAGGCTGGCGGCACCGCCAAGAATCTTCTTGCCAAAATAGCTAGAGTTGGAAAATCCTCCTCGTGATCTCTCCTATAATCTAAGGCAATGTCAGCCTGTAGACATCTCGGTTTTAAAGGGTATTTTTCCAATTCCCTCATAGGCTGCGTTCATTACATGGTACGGTGACTTCAAGGTCCAACCTATTAGAGAGCGAATATGGCTTTGGTTCTGTGTCAAACCTTAGGGGGAATCCTGCGCAGCTTCGAGTAACACACTCTCTCTAATGAAAACATGTGCGCTGGTCTTTGTCACGCACTTGAAGTTTGGATACAAATTTATCCATACTGGTTGTGTATAAGAAACTTAAGATTTGAAATATTAGTATAAACATGACTTATATCCATGTCGTAAATTTATTTTATTAATGTTAATTATGAACATGGAATTGTATTATTGACGTGTCTATAATCAAAGTGAATCAAATTGAATATTATTTTTAGCAAAATTTAATTCTTCAAAGTTAGAAAAGCAACAAATCAAAATTTTACCATAATAGGAACTGATCTCTGCCTAATGATGTTCGATATTCATAATAAACATGTTCATAGATAATGATACTTACTCTCCAAAAGTATGTTTTTCTGCGTTGGATCGACGAGAGAGGCCATTATGAAAAATGTGTCCTCCAACGTTGAAGAAAACCGTTTTTGGAGGTTTTCCAGGACTCCGATCTTTAAATCTTCGAATTTTTTCGTTTCCATCCTGAAAACGTCTTGGAAAACGGTCGAAATAACCCCTATAACGCTTGAGGAGAGTGGACCACTCTTCTGAAAGAAGTCTGTTATGACCTATAAAGGTTCAGAATATCGAGGAATTCTTTTGCGTCCTCGAGGTCTTCTTCCGTCGGTAACGGAAAGTCTATTTTTGATGGAAATTTTGGGGTCTTTTTTAGCTTTTTTCAAAGCATAAACCATTGCTTTCAACATATTATCCTGGAATATATTTGTTTATTGTAGAAAATTTTCTCTATTAGATGTAGCTTGTCTAAGTTTTCAAATTGAAATTAGACAAAAACATTCCGAGGTTCTTTCTAGAAAAGATGGACCCTTAAAATAAACTCCAGCGAACACCCCCTATCATTTTCAAATCAACGCCGCCACTTCTTGATTTTAATTCTTCCGTCCATTTAGGCGATTATCGAAAAAGGTTTATACAGTTTTGGACATTTTCGAGTACCTATTTCGATCTGTCATTGGCCTTAATGACATCATTTACAACTAATTGTAGGGAGTGTGCTATGCAACTTTTTCTCTCCCAACCGTCGTCATCTAACGTTGCCTTTAGTGTTTGGTCTTCCGCTTCAGAATCCGAATCCGAGTCTTGTTCTTCGAAAATTGTCGCCAACGAATTCCAGGCTGGGATTAAATAAAATGTGCACAAGGTGAAATATCTATCAGCCGTGCAAAATTACTATGATTAAAGGGCGCCACAAAAGACTTGCTGGGTGAAAATATTCACCGGCCCGCGGTGGAGCTAGCATCTAACAAAGAGAATACCGCAAGTCTTGGTGGCTCCCCTTTAGGTTACATATAAACCAATTGAATAAAAAAGCGAGTTTTTAGTTACCTTCGAGTTTGCTATCAGGAATCTGTTTTGGAATCGCTGCTTTGATTTGATCCTCACAGATTAAGTTGATGCTTAATATTAAAATTTGTAATTTTATGCTTTACATTAAAATTTGTAATTTTATGCTTTACATTAAAATTTGTTATTCTACGCTTAATACTTAAATCCGCATTTTTATGCTTAATATTGAAATTGTCCGTAATTAAATGCTAAATATTGAAATTGTCCGTAATTAAATGCTAAATATTGAAATTGTCCGTAATTAAATGCTTAATATTGAAATCCATAGTTTTATGCTTCATATTAAAATCTTTAACATAATTCACATATAGGCCTAGGTTTAATATTTCATTAGGGCAGAAAGTTAGTAATTGAAATCAATAGAAAAAGCATAATTGTAATTAATACATACTAGTGACTTAATAAATTGAGAATGTTCGGTAATCATCATCAATTCAATCAAATTCATATCTTTAAATACAGAAATGTTTCTTTGGTGGAGTAACATCATCTACCGATAGTTCCTCGTATTTGATTTCATAATAGAGCTGTTCTACCTTACCTATCAGAACTTCTTTCCCATTGAAAGAAGCCTTAAAACCTTCCGCGGGCTGTTTACATCACGGAAGAAAAAAAATTCCCTTCTTGGGCAATGCCTATTCCCTCCCTCCCCCAAAACTTCCCTTCTTTGCCACTGTCCCTTCCCGAAAAAAGAAGGTAAACATCCTTCTCCAGCCAGTTGCCTTCTTTAATTCTGAAGAGATATTTCTTCCCAAAAAAGAAGGCTCACCTCCCTTCTCGAGGGAATACCTTCCGAATCTTAGAAGGGGGGTTCGCGATAGCTAAAGCTACATTCCAGGCATTTTTCGGTCTGGGGAAGGAAGGTAGGGTAGTAAAAAGGAAGTTATGCCTTCTTTTACCCAATCTTCTTTTCAAAGAAGGCGCCCTTCAGCTTTTATAGTGTTGCCCTCTCTTCTACGGAAAAGAAGGGTTAGAAGGCGCGATAGCGCCCTTCTAAGGAAGATTCTTCTGAAAATTCCCACCACTGTTGCGGTAACTCTTCAAGTAGCTGAAATTGTCCCAATCCGTTATACTTTGATTTTCATGGATTTTACTTGAATATTGTAGCCTGAACTCCTGCCACTTGGATTTATCTTCTCAGGAAAACTTATCCATATTTATTCTTGGGAGTTTGACTGACTGCGACGACGATGGAAGTGATGTGCTCAATCGACATATTTGAATCATTTCCTGACACATAGCTTTAGCATTGACAATCTTGTCTTGCCATGCTTAAAGGGACACTATTGGCAAAAATTAAGTATTTTTATTCTGATTCCTTATGTTAAAATATGCCGCCTTGAATTTTTTCTGATTTTTTGAAGCGCTATTTATAGTATTAAACAATATTTGAAGTTTTGTATCCAAAACATGCATTTGAATTTTGATAAAGCGACCTACCGGCCAATCAGCGCCCGCGATTTATAAGAGTCAACCCCCAAAGGTTTTCTCGGGCGAGTCTCATTTGCGTCGTCTGCATTATGTTCAGAAATATGTAATCTACTTTTTAACACTCGAAAGAAAGACGCGTTTTCGATCGTTTAACGATAAGCGGATTAGAAACTTTAGTAATTAGCAGGTTTATGCTTTTATACGTTACACTTAAACTCAAATTACTCTCGTAATCTTATTATATTAAAATGTGGCGGGTCGTATTTTGTTGTATATCTTCAGTGTCTAGTTATAGCCTTTGGAATGGGAAGATCTGTGTACTTATTATTGTTACTATTATTTTTTGTGATCTTCGAGATGGAAAAAATTAAAAATCCATCTTTTACACCTCAGCAGAGTCAAGCTGCAACACAATTACTATCCTCCTCAAACTTTAGCAGACGACGGGCCCCGCGGAGTCACTGGTAACGAGCCCACTCTGAAAAAATACTTATTTCCCACCCTGCTTTTCCGGTTTGAAGCAGACAACATACCACTTAATATTTTCTAACCCTCACGGGATTGGCTGATTTGGCTCTATCCCTAAAGAGGTTTTTATTGGCCGGTAGGTAAGTGCGCTAAAATCGAGACCCATTGCTAAGCCTAACAAATTTTAAAAAATTTAATTTTCATTGAAAAAATTGTTTGAAAAATCAGAAAAAAATTTGAGGCTTCATATTTAATTGAAACGAACCAGGAAAAATTAAAACATGGCACTAAGATTTTCAGCTGAGAGTCTCCCTTTAAGGGTTGGCACGTTTTTGCCAGGGATGGAAAAAACCGCGCGGCAAAAACCTTTTTGCCACATTTTTTCCACTTTATGTGAAAATAACGAACTAAATTTTAAAAACCAAAAAATTCGGATTTGAAATGAAAATAAATCGTCCAAAATTCTACCATAATTGTATAGGCTTATGAAGTGGGTTACATTCTCAGTATAAAATGGAGAAAAAAAAACCGCGTGGCTAAGAACGTTTTGGCTTTGTTATATAAATAAATGAAAATCAGTCCTTATTTTTCGCTCAACACTATTTTCTTCAACTCGCTAATTTTGAGTTTTCGAAACAGATTAAAGCTAGAAACTGCTTAAAAATGATTGTTTAATTATCAAATGCGAAGCAACCAGGATCATTGGAATGTGAGCAAAATTTCACAAGTTGTAAGTTTAAAGTGGATTTAGCTCGAACGTTTAAAACACAATAAATGTCATAAAACAGATTAAGATTGAGACATATTAGCTTTTGGAAGACCTACAATAACACGAATGACAAACACAAAGCCAAAGTTAGCATTTCTAATTATCATTTCAATAGGGAAAAGGTTTTTGCCACTTTTTGCCGGTGCTTTCCGTTTTTTCCGGTTTTTTCCACTTTTTGCCACGTGTCCCGGTAAAAACTGGTTGTTTCCACTTTTTGCCCCGTGTCCCGGCAAAAACTAGTTTCTGCCGGATTTTGCCAAGGCTTTAGCTTCCAGTATTTCCTTCTCATAGTCGTTTTCATTCGAAACGATTACTTCTATTAGCGCATTTACCTCCTTTAGCTTTCCTTCTTTGTCTTCTAACTGAAGAGTGAACTCTGTTAGTTCATATGGCATAGGCATCGTTGTAAGACTGATCTTGTTGATTAACTTCGTGACAAGTCATCTCATCGTCGATCGCTTCTTTGATAACTTCGTTAACATATACGATGACTGGAACTCAGTAGATATCGTGACAATAATCCAATGTCTCTTAAAAAGTAACAGTTTTTCTTATCATTTAATCCTTTGGCACCACAAAACGTAAGAGATGAAAATTCTAACTACGACTGAATTTAATCTAAAGAATAGGATGAAAATAATAACGAACTTCCTATTCTTCCTTATTCTTCAATGATATAATACGGCGGTACATTATTGCCAGGTTGAATTATGAAAAAGATCCCTTATCTCTAAAGGTATCTCGTATTTATGCATTGTAACTTTCCAAACAAAATCGTATCTTAAAAAGTAGGTAAGAAGAAAAAAAATATATTAACTTATATCATTTTTCGCAATATATCCTTCCTATAGATAGTCCTTTCTCCTCATGCCCATCTAAAAGTAGATCTACAGGTTTTGAAGGTGACGAAGCAGGGATAAAGTGATTGACTAGTCAGCCATGGAAAACGTTAGTATTCATCGAACTAGAATTATACACTTCAAAGCGAACACACTTTACTCCGTTATCCAAATTGTTGATTGTCATGCAAACACCGCTGTACAATTGATAAGGTGGGATGATATTTGCACTTGCCGATACTGCACAAAGAACTTATCTATGAATTGGTGTTCCCTGTGATCTGAAACACATTTTCTGGGTGGATGATGCTGGAACTTTGCCAGATCTGGGACATAAAGCGAATCCCGATTCATCACAATTACAATAGTAATTCATAAAGCATAATGTGATCGTTTAAAATTTCGTGATATCCCTTGAGCCAATCCGTTATTGCAGTCGGGGTGCAAGCTTTGGCACGATCAATTTGAAAATGTTCTGGTGTTATAAGTTTCACTGCTGAGTATCTTTTACCGGGTACTTCCATTACTGAAGGAATTTGGTTTTCTTATTTTGGCAACCAACTTCTTGACTTCGTCAAGAATTTGAAATTAAGACTGACCATTTCCTATTTGAGACATTTTAATAGCCCAAGCAGCCAAACCTTTTTCTTCTACTGCCATTAGAACTGCTCTTCGTCTTGGCAAACAGTGCATATCGTACCTTCCTGAGAGTTTACGGTGCAGTGAAGCAACAGGTATTTTGTATTATTTCGCAGACTCCCTTTAACTTTGGCCATTCTTCACATCATTTATTGCGTTTGAATATCAATATTATTCCATTGTTTATAAAAAAGTACCGTTTTCCTTGTACCCGCATTTTATTAGCTACAATATCAGTAGCAGGTGCCATATCGGGATTTGAAATTGAAATAAATCTCTTGGTGAGTCACTTGATTTATAAAAATGGTGCCATTATTTTTTGTAAGCTTTTTTCTAATTGGAAATTTTTAATGGTGTATTTTTCTTACGCTTAGGCTAGCTAGTTGAGCTAAATTAAAAAAAATATAATTAATGTTGTTTAAAACAGTACCTGAATCAAAATGTTCCACACTTCTCTCTCTTTTGCTTTCCAAGAAGTAGACTACGGCCCTCTTACGGCTAACTTGATAACTTTTCTAGGCCTAAAGACGCAAAATTTGAGTCGTTTTTGGGTCAATGATGTATTTTGAAGTTCAAATTACCCGAACGAAGGCTGAACCATGGAAGAAGAAGGGTGTATGAAAGGGTCCTATAGTGTTAAAGAGAGGGCGTTGAAAAATCGTAACTTTCCCCTTTTCATCCCCTCCTTCCCGAGTTTATCACCAACGTTGAAAGCTTATGCGCAGTAGTAGAGGCGGATCTAAACAGTGTATCCCTCTCTCTGTACGCGCTTTGGATCAGCCTTAAATGCAGACGCTTTTAACCGTCTTTTCTAGTTTTAAGTTTTAACTCTTTTGACTGTGATGGGTGGAAAGAATTGTTCTTATAAAGGCTGCAAAAATGACAACAGATATAAACATAAAGCTTATATGGAAGGAATATTTTTTCTTCCATTTCCAATAGCTAAGTAAATATAAACGCTGGATTGCGGCATGTTCTAGACCCGAGCTCCTAACACTAGAAAAAATAAACAGCAACAGGTGAGTCCAAATTAATATAAAGTATAAAGCTAATATATTTCAATTAATCACATTAATTTTGTAAATAGATATTTTGTTCCTTTCATTTTCTTGGTTGTGCTGGCCCAACTGATACAAATCCTGACCCAAGGGCCAATACCATATCATGACTTCTGTTTTGATGACACTCATTTATCCTGTAAAACTGAAGAACTAGTTATAGAGAGTAATGCCAGTGATTCAAGGTTAAATAGCGAAGAATCATTACTAGCCATTGAAAAACCTAGTTTGGGTGCCACTGAAACGGTCTTTAGTGTTTTAGAACCCATTTTAAGTGTTAGTGAACGCAGCCTTAATGATCACAGTTTGAGAACGGACGAAACTAGCCTAAACGTCATTGAATCCCGCAGTTCCCGTGTTAATGAAACCTGCAGCCACCATTTTGATGACCCCAGCTTGAATGGTGTCAACGATCACAGCATAAGTCCTGGTGAACTCAGCTTTGTCATTAATAATCCAATGATGAACTTTTGTCATCGGTTATAACAGATGCAACAGATCTATTGAAGAAATTTATTGAAAATTTAGCATTTATCAGCGTGGAAGAACTAAAATGGACTATTTCTCGGAGTGAAGACTCAAGCTTGAGCATTTTTAAAATGAACAGCCCACATGTATGTGCTATTGAAATCAAAATCAATTTAAAATTTGAAATAGAGATTTATGTTTATGGAAAACCAATTTCTAAAGATTCTTCAATATTGCGATTAGAAATAATATCCAAGACTATCTCAAAGCTTAGCGATTTAATTAACTTCCTGGATCATATCAACTTATTAACTATTTGTACTAGTTTTCATTCAGGGGAAACTAACTAAAATGAAAAACTTGGTTTCATAAATATATACACAAGGACCCTCTATTCGAGAAACTGTGATGGTCTTGTAGAAAATAAAATGAATCAACGCTGTCAGAGTTGCAAAACCTTCAGAAGTAGCCTGATTGCTAAACAAAAGAGAGCTAAACTAAAGGAATTAAACCCATTATCGTCTAAGAAAGGTCGACGAACTTACTAGAGTATGTCAAGAGATAATTTAGCTGCAGCATTAATAGTAAAAACTCGTCAGAATAGAGCTTAAGACCAGCAAATTAAAACGTTGAAGCAAACGATTAAAACACTTAAGCAGTCACTATCTGAAGAAACAAACCTTTTGTTTGGAGAACCTGTTAATGATGAGTATTTTTGTTCGAAAGAGAACTTTTTACGTATTTTATTGAAGGAACAATTGAAATTAATAAAGTGTAATAGAAAAAAGCCGAAAAAGTGGCACCCAGCCATAATTAAATGGTGCCTTTATCTTCGTGCAAAGTCATCGTCAGCCTATGAAACTCTTCGTGAAGTTCTGCCTTTACCAGCTCGAAGAACACTTTGGAAATACACATCAGTTTTAACTAGCCAAAGTGGCTTTACAACTGAAGCTGTAAGGGAAATGAAGGAAAAAATTGATTTGGCCAGCGCAGATGAACACCAAAAATATTTCTCACTGATTGTTGATGAGATGAAAATTAAAGAAGACTTAATTTATAAGGCAAACACCGGGGAAGTAGTAGGATTTACTCATTCAAGTGAATCAGGTGATATGTTAAAGCAAACGGAAAATTCTAAAAATCCTACTAATTCTTTAAAAGAGTTTCCAATTGCTTCTCATGTTATGTCATTGATGGTCAGGGGCCTAACAACAAATTTCAAGCACACCCTGGCTTACTTCCCTTGTCATGATATGAAAGCTGATGAGTTATACCTAATTATTCAAGAAGCTATTGAGATTTTGGAAAATAATGGATTTAAAGTTTTGACTGTAGTATGTGACAAATCAGCTATTAACCAGAAAATAATCAAACTCAGTACGCGTCCTGATCCAGTGACAAAAGTCCATTATAAAGCAAAAAATATATACGCGAGTCCTGCTGAAGAACGATATATTTATTATATCTCTGATCCTCCTCATCTTATAAAAACTGTGCGAAATTGTTTTTCTAACAGTGGTTCCCAAACTAAAAAAAGATTTTAACGAAGAACAAGAAACTTATTTTGTGGTCCCACGTAGTGGATATGTATAAAATAGACTGTTTATCCCAATTACGCTTGTGTTCAAAGCTTACTTGACAACCATATTTATATCAATCCTTTTTCCGCAATGAAAGTGAAATTTGCAACTCAAGTACTGAGTAACACTGTTGCAGAGGCAATAAAAGAATTAGTAGGTGAAGAAGCATCAGAAACCGTGAATTTTATAAAGATTTTCAATCGATTCTTTGATATGATGAATTCACGAAATATATCTCAAGGAAAATTCACAAGAAATCCTGATATTGAGCCATTCAGAGACTGTAATGATTGGACATTTACTGTAAGTTAAGGATATGCATTTATTTATTTATTTATTTATTAGTGGCTACTGGATTCCTTTTTGGGATACTTGCGAGATTGCCTCTACATTTACATAACATATCAATGACTAGTTTAAAACACTTTTCCTTATTATCGTAGTATTATTTTCCCCATAAAGCATCCCACCTGTCTGTTACTAGCTTTGATTTCAAGGCATTAAAAACATTTTCCTTTCTTATTTTGTTTTCAATCAATATGGATTTTTCAAAAATTGGAGCTGCTAATTGATTCATGACTTTGAAAAGCTCAAAAGCTTTTGGTTTCGAAATTAGTAACCCACCCCTGGTTAACCGTTCACTCCAACTAGAAAAAGCCATAGATTTATCCCCATCTTTATCAATGCAGTTTCCCAAAAATAGGGGCTGATGGTATTTAAGGTAAATCTTTTTCAAAATATATCCTCCTAAATGGTGCACTACTTTATCCTCTTTGTCTTTATTTGTTTATCACACAAAGAACTTCTTCACTCATTTGAAACCTTAGTATCAGGCTGACTAGAGGCTGGCTTTAGCTCAACCCATTTGATTTGAAGTACAACATAAAATCTTCTTAGCCAATTGTTTACAATCAGGTATTGTTTCTCAATGGGCAATTCTTTGAATCCCGTAACTAAATGAAATGATTTTATAGTCTCATCCTTCAATTCAATCTTTTCACGAAGCTCTTGAGTGTTAATGAGGAGTTCATATTTGTCACGTACACGATGGTCGTTTAAAATGGTCAAGATCGTTTTAAAATCATTGTTTATTCTTTTTTCATCAGGGTTGCTACTAATGAAGGTAATTACATCTTTGACATTGTCCCCAGGATCATCCATTTTGCAAGAATCCATACATTTGGAGGTCCTTCATACCAACTCCTTCATGTGTAATAGTAGAAAATTTTCGTTGAAATCTAATAGAAAATGGTATAAGAAAAGTCCCTCTAAAATTTACTTTGTATTTTATACACCTACCATTCTGATTTGAGTTTTGGACAGAATACAAATTATACTTCATTTTCGGTAATGTGGCTAGGGCTGGTCTTGACGCTATGACATCATTTGGTTTTAGTAAAGAGAGATCCAGAGGGTTATCTTTTTGCTTGACCAAATTCACTGACTTAACCTATAATGAGTAATTGCATTTAACTACTGTCATTTTATTTTGAAGCGAAAGTTAATACTCACATTCAAAACACTAGCACCAGAATCATTAAATCCATCTGGATCAGGAAACCCGTCAGTTGGCTCCAGTCCTCCCGGAAAATGTATCGAACATACATAATGTTTACTTTTAATAGAATCCGTAGTTAAATCTGATCTTCCACACGCGATTATCCATTTTTTACATTTTTCATATTTACTTTTTGGTTTCGGAAACGTAATGAAATAAACATTCTTCATAAAGGGGTCATTACTGAACCTACTATTACTTCTACAGCCCCGATAGCAACACTTTTTGTAATTAACCATCTCTGCGATCACTTTTTTTCTGCTTAGCCTCGGCCTATCGTGTTAGAAATTTAAAAACACAAAAATATGCGATTCCGGTATTAAGGAGGTGGCTTGCGCGCCAATATTGCGCAGAGCTGTAATCGTGTTACAGCTAATTCCGAGAGGAGTGGAGAGTTTTCCCACGTGACCCTACATTTCGCGTAGCCGTCTGCCTATTCACCTCACCATTCCATACACTTCTTCTTCCATGGTATCAGGTCCCATTTCTGGAAATGCGTTCGTGAAAAACAATGAAATACAGCGCGTTAATTTTTAACAATTTTTATGTTGCTTTTTTCCCTTGTGTCCCATTCAGCCGAAAACTGCCCAAATGTGCGGTTTTGGGAAAATATATATCAAAATTTCAAAAGCAAACGTTTTAACTATTTTTAAGGAATTTTTTTACCCTACATTTTTCGTTGTATATATATATATTGATGTTTGAAATGCAAAATTTAATTTTACGAGCGATTGATAATGGAGAGAATTGCATTGTTTTGGAAAAGGTGGCAGCTAACTATTAGGAGAATATTTAGGAAAATGTGGCAGCTAACTATTAAGAGAATGTTTTGGAAAAGGTGGCAGCTAATTAGTAGGAGAATGTTTTGGAAAAGGTGGCAGCTAACTATTAGGAGAATATTTAGGAAAAGGTGGCAGCTAACTATTAAGAGAATGTTTTGGAAAAGGTGGCAGCTAATTAGTAGGAGAGTTTTTTTACAAAAGGTAGCAGCTAATTAGTAGGAGAATTTTTTACAAAAGGTGGCAGCTAATTAGTAGGAGAATTTTTTTACAAAAGGTGGCAGCTAATTAATAGGAGAATATTTAGGAAAAGGTGGCAACTAATTAATAGTAGAATATTTTGGAAAAGGTTTCAACTAATTAATAGGAGAATATTTTGGAAAAGGTGGCAACGAATTATTGGAACCATTGTTTTGGAAAAGGTGGCAGCTAACTATTAGGAGAATATTTTGGAAAAGGTGGCAGCTAACTATTAGGAGAATATTTAGGAAAAGGTGGCAGCTAACTATTAGGAGAATATTTAGGAAAAGGTGGCAGCTAACTATTAGGAGAATATTTAGGAAAAGGTGGCAGCTAACTATTAGGAGAATATTTTGGAAGAGGTGGCAGCTAACTATTAAGAGAATATTTTGGAAGAGGTGGCAGCTAATTAGTTGGAGAATGTTTTGGAAAAGGTGGCAGCTAATTAGTAGGAGAGTTTTTTTACAAAAGGTGGCAGCTAATTAGTAGGAGAATTTTTTACAAAAGGTGGCAGCTAATTAGTAGGAGAATTTTTTTACAAAAGGTGGCAGCTAATTAATAGGAGAATATTTAGGAAAAGGTGGCAACTAATTAATAGTAGAATATTTTGGAAAAGGTTTCAACTAATTAATAGAAGAATATTTTGGAAAAGGTTTCAACTAATTAATAGAAGAATATTTTGGAAAAGGTGGCAACGAATTATTGGAACCACTGTTTTGGAAAAAGTGGCAGCTAACTATTAGGAGAATATTTTGGAAAAGGTGGCAGCTAACTATTAGGAGAATATTTAGGAAAAGGTGGCAGCTAACTATTAGGAGAATGTTTAGGAAAAGGTGGCAGCTAACTATTAGGAGAATATTTTGGAAGAGGTGGCAGCTTAGTAGTAGGAGAATGTTTTGGAAAAGGTGTCAGATAATTAATAGGAGAATATTTAGGAAAAGGTGGCAACTAATTAATAGGAGAATATTTTGGAAAAGGTGGCAGCTTACTATTAGGAGAATACTTGGAAAAGGTAGCAGCTAATTAGTAGGAGAATGTTTAGGACAAGGTGGCAGCTAACTATTAGGAGAATATTTTGGAAAAGGTGGCTGCTAATAAGTAGGAGAATGTTTAGGAAAAGGTGGTAGCTAATTAGTAGGAGAATGTTTTGGAAAAGGTGGCAGCTAACTATTAGGAGAATATTTTGGAAAAGGTGGTGGCTAATTAGTAGGAGAATGTTTTGGAAAAGGTGGCGGCTAATTAATAGGATAATAACCTAACCTAACTAAACCTAACCAAACTTACAATTTCCTTCTCTGGATTTGAACCCGAGCCTCTGAAATAAAAGCCTGATATTCTACCATGCTGCTCTGGTGATTCGAAATCCTCACAGATATTTAATTAACTAAATATTTCAAATAAATTCCCGTTCAGCAGAAACTCGCCATTGGGCTGGAAATTTAAATATATTCTCGATAAATAACCAAAAAGCGGTTTCGGTCCAATGGGACTATACCCTTTTTTCAGCGTTGCTCTCTTCAACCTTTCATGCTCTTTTTGAAACTTGTTAATCGATTAGCGAAGTGAAAATAAAATTAGTTAATACAAGCATTAGTACAATATTTTAGCACTGTTTATTTGTCAAGGCGTTAGCACATGGGGGATAATGTTGCTGCTAGCAATCTCGATATCGAAAGCGTGCTATGAGGAAACATTGGGAGGGGGGCAATTCTATAACTATTTAAGCGAGTTATCGCGAGTGATAACTATCGTCTAAAGGGTTGATGCCAATCTCGTTCCGTGGTCTATGGAAGTGCAATATGTAAATAGATGATTAGTCTTAGGTGTCATCAAACCTTGATCGAAAATCAGCTGATGTCTCGCGAATTCCTCTCGTGCTAATAAAAAACAAGGTGGTCAATTTAAAATTTACCTTCTTTGGTTAAAAAGCAAGCGATAAATTAAAGACCTGCTTAACCCTTGTGTTAAGTTATCACTCTCGTGATAATTAACAAGTACGAAAAGTTGGGAAACCCAACGTATTACCTCTTCGTGTCGAGATGACTATCACTACCCCCTTAAACAACCTAAATATGCATCTATCTTTCTTTATTGCTTTGCAACCGCAGGAAGTTTATTCTAAAATAGTAAATTGTTCAAACGTTTTCAATATCTCTAACTAGCTGTGGAAACTCTGCTCTCTCGCTATACTCCAACAATTTTCTTGGTTTGGTAGTATGATTGGTAACATTTGTCCATATCAAAGCCAAAGATATAGTAAAACTATAAAGGGTCTAGATTCACAATTAACAAAATTTACGTGACACGCTCTATTTCGAGCACTAAAATATGTCTTACCTAATTAGATAAATACTTTTCAATTCATCTGTTATTATAATAAATTTTAAATTAATAATTTTAATAAATAAACAAAACATTCAATTTACAAGTTTTTCATTCCATTTAGGGCAGAAAAACCACCTTTTGTAGTTAAAGTGAAGGTCGATAGTGGAAAACAATGTGCGATAGCCTTGTTTGTACTGACCGATATTTCTCTAGGATGCCAATAAAATTGTGGGAACACTTGACCGACGCCAGGGCCGTCTTTACGCATGGGCCCGCTGGACCCGGGCCCAGGGCACCAGAGTCATAGGGGCCCCGCCAGACACCTGCTTTAATTGCCAGAAAAAAATACTTAGTTTAAAACACATTAAAGGGCCCTCAGAACCCCGAGTGCCAAGAACCACCACATGACCAAAGACGGCCCTGACCAACGCGCCATTTCAAAGACTAAAAAAATTAGGTTTCAAAAAACCTAGGTCCTCAGTGTTGTTCAAATCATTCTCTAGACTTCGCTAAAAATTTATTACTCCTACGTAAAATATTAATAGACAGGCAATGATTCATACCATTAAAGAAGGAGCGCAATATTATCCATATTTTTGTTTCATATACAGAGAAAAGAAATTATTATGTTTCTGAGAGGAGCTTCCTATTTTGGTTGTTGTTTTGAAAAATAAATCGCAATGCACGGGCCTTGATAGATATAGGAGGCATTGAATGAAATATATCACAATGCACGGGCCTTGATAGATATAGGATGCAATGAAGGAAATATATCGCATGCACGGGCCTTGGTAGATATAGGAGGCAATGATTTAATTTCTCTCTTTGCACGAGAGGTTTATCTTTAATATTTAAATAAATATAATAATTTTTAATTATTTTAATCTTCAATAATTAACATTAATAAAATTTAAATCGTTTAAAATAAAGTTATACCTATTATCATCTCAAACTTTGCTGATATTGACGTTTAAAGTGAAGGGTACCCCTCTTGCCCGCTTTCTTCAAATTGTGGGGTATATATACGATTCGTTTCCATTATAATAGTAAGGAAAAAGCGCAATTGCGAAAACCTTTGGTGGCGATCCCACCTTAGGGAGGCTAGACGTTTCTCGTAACCCTAGCTGATCGCCGCGTATATCCTAAAACCAAACGATGATAATGGAGTAGAAGCCAACGATACAGATTGGTGTCTATGTGGAATAGACAGAAGACCAGTGGATGGTGGTGTTAGAAGCCAGTGTATGTGCAGACTGGTGTCAATGTTGGATTGACAAAGAACAGAAGATGGTGGTGATTAGAAGCCAGTATGTTCAGACTAGTGTCCAAGTGGAATGGACGAAGACCAGAAAATGGTGGTGATTAGAAGACAGTACGTACAGACTGGTGACCATGTGGGATGGACGAAGACAAAAAGATGGTGGTAATTAGAAGCCAGTAAGAACGCGAAACTTGAAAATCGTAGCTTGTCGGTTGCAAAAATATTTATTGCGATCGTCAGCTATTTGTGTGATAGTTCGGAAAACAATCAAGAAAATATAAATGATCACTTCCAAGAAAACCACTTCGTTACGATTTCGGATATAACAAATGGAAATCAATCTGCTAACAAGAAAGTAGCCCGCACCTCAAAGATCATGGCAGATGGAAGCTCAAAATTGTACGAAAACGAAAGAAAGTCGCTATTTAGAAAATAAATCAACGTGGTTTTTGATTCAAGCGACGAGAAAAAGAAATTTAATTACGATTTATCCATTGTCAAGAAAAAATTTAAAGGATTAACATTGGCGCAGATATTAAAGCATGGCCTATTTTTTCTAATTGGAGAGAGAGAGAAGGTGCTTCATCAATTTGGCCAGCAATTTACCACGCTCAACCATTCCTTCGAGTCGGTGAATGCGATAAATTTAACTGCGAACATTGATGTTCCAACGTTAGACGAAAATAACCCCGACGAAACAAGAAAAAAAGCCTCATTCGAACAAGATATTTCTAGAAATGGAGAGCTATTTTTTGATTGTATGCCGGAATTGATCTGTTGTGACGAGACCTCTTTTCTCCCGGTTTTGCAAGATTTGGAACTTCACGGAAGAACTTGCAAAGGCTCGTTATCGATAAAGAAGAAGGAAAACACTGGCTTTGCAAACACTTATTATTGTGAATGTGACGAAAACAACGTTTTCGAATTTTGCACTTCTAAGAAGCTCGGAAATAGTTATGTAGTCAACTTGGTGATATTTGTCTCTTACCTCTGTTCAGGAATGCTCGAAATTCAATTCAGAAAATTTGCTACCTTTACCAAGATTGGAAATTTTCATAATTTCATTATAAAAAAAATTATAACTTCAGTGGAAGCTGTGGTTGATCTCTTGAAAATGCATTGCTTGAGTGAGGCGCTCTTTGAAGAAACATTAACTGAACCAGAGGCAAACCCGAACATGGATACTTCGCCTTATAAGAGAGTGTCCATTGAAACCGACGCGAGACACGCGTGTCACAAAAATTCTTTTAATTCAGACGTGGTGGCTTTGGGAAAGAATACCCACAAAGTTATTGGAATTGTGCATGTCACGAAAAATATGGAAACCTCCAGCCAAAAGCTCGAAGCTATTGGAACAAGCAAACTTTATGAAGAATTTGCTAGTAAAGGCGTCATCGTTATTGACCACGCTCGCGATCGAAACACCACAGTCAATAAATTTATTAGATCTAAGGATGATCAGGATACAACAAGTACCAACGACCGATGGCACGCCCTTAAAGCCATAACAAGGGATGTTAAAAAATTGGTAATGGCACTAAGAAAAACCAAGGGGATACGTGGCACCCTGAATTAGCGGATAAGGTCGCGGCTGTGATGAATCACATATATTGGGCTATTGATAATGCTAATTCTTGCGCGGAAAAATTAAGAGCCCTTATCCTAAATTGTGTTGAACATTTTTGCGGTGATCACGAAAATTGCGATCTGGCGTCCCACTGTAAAGACCCTGACTACATATCAAGTACTGTAATTGTAGAAGACCCAGTAGCAAAAAGGCTACTGAGTAAACTTTTGAAAAATACCACATTGTTCGTGAACGCGGAGGATTATGTAAAATGTCGTGACACCTACTACAACGAAAGTTTTAACAATACTGTTTTAATATATATTGATAAACGCATACACTATAAAAAATCATATTCGCTTCGGCAAGCTTGATCAGTTTTAGACTGGAATGAGCATGTTTTCCGACCATTTACATCGTTATACAACACTGAAAGCGCAAAACATTGCAACAAAACCATTGGAAAAAAAATTATAAGTCTAAAACTTATTCGTAAGAACAAAAGTTCGAACACTTTATTCCGTGGGGTCGATCGCTTTTGCACGAAAAATGGGAAATAGAATTCTCTCTAAGGAAGGGATAGCGTTTCAGAATCCAGCACATAAAAAATCATTCCTTTATATATCATATTTATGTTAATTTCAGTTTTGTAAACGAGATATGTGCAATGTTGGCCAAATGTCCTCCAAGCGAGGATACTTCCTTCAATTCTTCAATTTCAAGTACTCTTACCGATTTGGATTCAGCCAGTTCTTCAAAAGATCAAAATTGATTAACAATTTTCTTTTTTTTTAATTTGAAAAAAAAATTTAAACAATTGCAATGAAATTTAGAATTAATTTTCTTGCATGCATGAATCCTTGAATTTACCATGTGGACTGCATGTGCCTAAAATTCTTTTAAATTTTTGCACAACATAGAGATATAGCCATAGCCCTCAATCCTTGGTTTTCAGATTTTCAAAGACCAGTTTATTATATTGAATTCAGATTCAATACCTCAATAGTGCACTTCGCCACTGATTCTTTGACAGTTTTGTGGTGCCGTGGTTAACAATTGGCCAGACTAACCCCCCTGTGGTATTCAACAAAACCAATATGTGGTTTAGAAGATAATTAAATTAGCTATACCTTGAACTTCAAAGCTATAGTTTACTTTGTTCAATGTTTATTGCTCTGGCTTCTGTACCCGAAGAACCGTACTTTCGGAAATATTGGGCGTCGAAGTTTGAGGAAAAAACGGGGCTCAAATATTTTAACGTGACTACTGTATCTCAATTTTCTGCACAGGTAGAACCCCCAACTCTCGGTCTTCTGTACCAGGAGAACCGTATTTTTTAGGCGACTCGCTTCACTATTGTTACTCGATCGCGAGTCATTTTCTGTACCAAGAGAACCCTCTAGCAGAAAATCCGGCCTTTAAGCTACAATTACAATTAAAAGTAGAAGAAGAAGAAAAAATAATGCGTCTATTGCATACAAGTTCCACCCTTATTGTTCAGGTATTTATGGAAAAAGTGAAGGAATCTTTCATCTGTGTAATTTGCCAGGAATTTATCTCGGATCCAGTATCGCTAAATTGCAGGCAAACGTTCTGCTTAACCCGCGTGAAACATCAATTGAAAGTAAAGAAGAAAAGTTCATTCTGAAAAATAGCGCACTTTTCGGAGGCAAGAGAGGATGCTTTCTTAACTGCCATATTCTCCAGTAGTTCAAACGGGAAAAGTCGCTATTGAACCTCCAGAAAGATTAGCATTTACGGGTTCATCTAGTGATAATGCCTCAGAATTTTTAGCTGCTTTTGAAGAATATGCTAAATTTCGTAAGCTTTCGAATGAAGAAAGGTTATCAGCATTGCCTCTTGTTTTACGAGGGCATGCTTTATACTGGTACAGGGATTTAATCCGTCAGTATGATGCTATTTGTAGCTCAAACCATAATCCTCACTTAGCTTGGAAAATCTTTAAAAGACATTTTAAGGCTCAATTTAGAGATTCTGAAGCTGACTCGAAGCTTAAAATAGAGATTTCCCAAAGAAGTCA
This sequence comes from Phalangium opilio, assembly GCF_054372755.1. NCBI lineage: Eukaryota > Metazoa > Arthropoda > Arachnida > Opiliones > Phalangiidae > Phalangium > Phalangium opilio. Next base: position 4,280,832 of record NW_028324157.1, read on the forward strand.
GAAGGATAAGGAATCAGTAGAGGATTTTTTCGGGGATGTAATGAAAGTTTTCCTGTCAAGGGGAAACTCTGTCAGATTGATGAGAGATAGCCGGCGAGCATTAGCGATATGCCAATTTAAAGAAGATTGTGGACGACCCTGATCAACTTTCATCGCCGTGGATCAACGTGGGTCAACGGTTGGACTTCATTGCTGTGGATCAACGTGGGTCCACGATTGGACTTCATCGCTGTGGATCAACGTGGGTCAACGATTGGACTTCATCGCTGTGGATCAACGTGGGTCAACGATTGGACTTCATCGCTGTGGATTAACGCGGGTCAACGATTGGACATCATCGCTGTGGAACAACACGGGTCAACTATCGTCGGCAACTATATCATCGTAATTGAGGAAGCAACGAGGAAGCGGGTGGATCACTATCCAAGTATATGCTTTTCAACGTATCCTGTTTTGCTCGCAAATTCGGACGACCGTCGGTTTATGTACGCCCATCAGCCTGCACCATTCTTCTAAAAGGGACTCCAATCCAATCCTAAAAGACTTAACTACGGTCGAAACATTCATATAGAAGGATCTTTTTCCGAATCTCGCAGTCAAGCCAACTTTAAATTGGAGCCCAAATTTCCCGTCGTCCAATTAAAAAAAAATTTAAAAATAGAAAAAATTTAAGAATCACCAACGGGAAACCACACACCCGGACTTTTTTACCCGCGGATCTCGATTACGCGACGCCCCGCAGTGCCAGTAAATAGTCTTAGACGATAGCCAGCGGCGAAGCCCGACCTCCGCTAACGGCGCGGTACTTAAGCGGCCATCTTTTGAGGACTGTATAATTTTTGGCAACCCTGCTAGCTAAAAGCGGCGGCGATCGAAATTGCGCCGGCGGAACTCTCAGGCGAAAATTTTAGCGGCGCAGCATTTTTTTTATTGCGGCGAACTTTGTAGTAAGTTAAACATGGCGTCTATGTACACTGCACCGTTAAGCCTTGCACTTCTGTTGTAAGATCGACAACCGTCATAATAACAGTTTTTTGATGTCCTGTTAGTCATTTTATTAAGATTACTAGGTGTCTACCTTTCGGGGTATACATGTTGCACTTCTTGTTAGAAATGAAATAATTTAAAATAACTTTACAGCGATCGTAGGAACCCAATAACCGTTTCAGTTACGAGTCTAAATAATATGTACACAACAGTACACCGATTAATCTCCAAACTAACAAAATCGGGGGACCCAGTAAAACCAAGGAATAATTAATACTTAAGTTACTTGTCCTCTCTATAGTCGTTAGTCTTTGCTCTGTCCTCAAAAGATGGCGGGTATGCGCCGCCAGCAAATTTTCATATCTGCGTAGGCGGCGTTTTAGCCGCACAAAGAGAGGTTTCGACTAGAACTATTAAACGAACTTTCAACTAGCCTAAAGAAAATCGCGCACCGCAGAACGCCGGCAGAGTTCCAAAGAGCCTATTTGAATCACTCTAATCTCAAAACTTCTATATTACAATAGGTCAGTACCACCTTTTTTCCCTCTTACTGTAGTTTAAGCGAACTCTGCCCGGCCGCGCACAACATTTCTGATAAGCATACATGAGAACCCGCCAGAAAACTAACTCTAACTCAAGTCCACCCCCGAAAATGCCCAATGATGACACAAAAGTAATTTTAAATGAACTTAAAACTATCTCTGGCAAAATAGATGACATGCAATGCGACCTGAAATCAATTCGTACTGACTTATCCAATACCCAAAAGAAAGTTGACCAAATAGAAAATAACCAAACCCGTATTGAAACTATCCTAAATAAAGTCCAATTAGAAATCCAAGATATTGCCCCACTTAAAATAAGAGTTACCGAACTTGAAGATGACCTAGTAGATATAAGGAAGCAATCAGGATTAGATGCTGAGAGAAACCGTATGCGCATAGACAATCTCGAGGTCACAATTAGGCGGAAAAACCTGGTTATCAGAGGTCTCAAAGACAGCGAGATTGAATCACGCGACCAACTATGCAAAAGCGTTAACAACCTGCTCAATAAAAATCTCGAGGTTGAGGTGTTCGTGACACCAGACGAATAATCTTTCAACCTAGCTCCAATAAAACTATGCTAAATATCTTATACAGTAATATCCGTAGCGCACGCGCAAACATTGCCAATCTTCAGGCCACCCACAAAACCATCTCCAATATTGATATTGACATTTATGCCCTTTCTAAAACATGGTTCATAGGAGGCAATTATGAGTATTACCCTAATTTCAAATTCGCATTCCATGGCCGCCAGGGCCGCGTTGGCGGAGGTGTCGGCTTCTACTTAAGGAATAACATAGACTATTTGATACATGATGTGGGCTGCGTACTTGCACCAGTAATGGAAACCTTTACCATACAAGTTGCCAACGCCTTCTTAAGTGTAGTTTATAGACCCGAGGGAAACTGAAATTTTTTTGTCGAATTCGAAACTTTGATTAATGCCCTTGGCTCCCCCGGCAGTACAAAAATTGTTATAGGTGACTTTAACGTGGACCTACTCGATAAAAACTCAAAGTCAACACGCCTCCTCGACCTAACCCAATGCTATGGTCTCGCCCAATCCGTTTCATTACCAACTAGATCTAATAACTTTACTAGTACTTTGCTCGATCATTGTTATTCGACCCTAGCAGTTGACCGTAGTGTTTTAAACGACTATGACGTGTCAGATCATTATACTCTACTTCTCAAATTCAGATTACCCTTACACAAAAAAGATAAAATTAAAATCACAAACCTCTCTGACCGCAATATATCCAACTTTCTAACTGAGGTAGCCCAAACAAATTAGGACTTAGTTGGCAACGCAGACAACATCGACAACGCCTTTGACGAATTTCTTGGAAACATAACCCGCATATATAATAAAAACTTTCCCTAAATTGTCGTATTCGAAGGAACATCATACAATTGGATTAATAGCAACATCAAACAAGCAATTAAAATTAAAGATAAACTTCGTAAGTTGGCCTTAAGGAAACCTACCGCGGCAAAAAAAAGAACTCTATCGGCAAGCTCGTAACCACTGCAATAATCTCGCACGTAATGCCAGACTAGCGTATTTTAAATATTTCCTTCAACAAACGCAAAATAACCCAAAAAAACGTGGAAAACTATTAACTACCTCATTGGAAGGGAAAACAAAAATCCAAACCCAAATATTGATGCCACTCATAACACTTTCAACATGTTTTTTAATCCCGACCATCAGGATCTCCCAAATAAAGACAACTACATTCTAAACTTGGATGGTGTCCTTTGTATCCCCAACTCATTATTCTTACATGGCATCAACGAAAATGAAGTACTACTCATAATTAAAGCCCTCAAACCCAACTCTGCTCCGGGCTTTGACGGAATCTCACCTAAAATCATCAAAATTGCAGCCCCTTTCCTAATTAAACCACTAACCGATCATACAGACCTCTCCTTCACGAGCGGGAAGTACCCAGAATGTCTTCAGAGATCGATTATAACCCCCATCTTTAAAAAAGGTGAACGCAATGAGCCATCTAGTTACCGCCCTCTAAGTGTTCTATCTGTATTTGCTACCATCTTTGACAAAGCATTTTACATAAGATTATTATCATGCTCCAATAAATATAATATGATCATCAAAAATCAATACGGATTCAGAGAGAAAAGTAGCGTAGAATCGGCCCTAGCAGAAGTGTACAAAAATCCTAAATTGGCTAGACAAAAGCGAACACTCCTTGGGAGTGTTTTTAGACCTTAAGAAGGCCTTTGATCGCGTCCATATCAAATGCCTGATTGAAAAATTAAGTAGAATGGGCATCAGAGGCACTGGTCTGAATTGCCTTACATCCTACCTCGTCTCTAGAACAGCCCAGACAAAATTAAACGGCACTCTGTCCGCTTCCAGAATCGTTTATCAAGGCGTCCCGCAGGGTTCCATTCTTTCCCCCCTATTGTTTAATATTTTTATCTATGACATAGCAAATTATGATCAAGACGAGGACATTACTCTATACGCTGACGATACTCTCCTTCTAGGAGGTGGCCCCAACTTGGAAATTCTAATACAAAACACTAACAGGAAACTGTGTAAGAAAGATAAATGGCTTAAAGATAACTTTTTAGAGGCCAATGTCGAAAAAACCGTGTACATGATCTTCTCTAATAGAAACAAACCAAGAACAACCACGGGAAAGGTCCTACTTGGGCAGAACACTATTAATGAAGTAGAAACCTATAAATATCTAGGTTTAACAATCGATCCACATCTACAATGGTCTGCACATACAGAGCTAACAATAAGAAAGCTCACCTACACTACTCACCTACTTAACAGAGTTAAAAATATCCTAAGTAAAACTCTTCGGGTTCAGCTATATCAATCACTATTTCACTGTCACCTGACCTATTGCACAACAAAACAAAGTCTAGACAGAATCTTCGAAATTCAAAAAAGAGCCATCCGAATAACCGACCTAAAACCATACCTTGAGCACACTACCCGGATTTTCGAAGCTCTAAATATCCCCAACCTATACGAAGTAATCGACTACTGTTCGCTTGTATTTATATCCAAATCTCTAACACATAACCTCCATAACCCCTTCGTCTACAGCGCCCTGTCGAAATACTTTACCCGCAAACCTAACATACTGGACTGCCCCTTCGCCCGCTCTTCCCTCAAACTGAACTCTATATATTGTCGTGGAGTTAATTTATTTAACGAACTATCCCCATCTAGTACATTGAGTATCATAGAATTTAAGAAATTAGCACGAACGTTCCTTCACACCAAATTCACATCAATGAAACCTTAAAATATAATATTAATAAATAACGTTATCTATATATGTATAAAAAGATGTTGTAAAACATACACCAATAAAACATGTAAAAACCTCCTGGCTTAAAAGTCGTTCAACGACTTAGCCATGTCCCAACAAACAAATTTTCTATATGTTTGGAATAAACTATTATTATTATTACTCCAAGTTTTTGTTCCAAGTAGTAATCGGCGCGGCTTCGACGCGCTTCATTTGGTAAGCGGCCAATAAATCTTTCGGTGGTTGAACGTTCACCGGATGAATAGAGTAGTGATCGTAAAGATCATTGGCTTCACCCTCGGAATGTTTTCGCAACAAAGCCTCGGACTGTGTTAAAATTTTGTAGGCGTCGCCTGGTGCCTGATTTTGACCCTGAACGCCCATGTTTGAAGCGTTCTGGTCAGCTTGCACGTCGTGACTACTATCTGCTGGTCCTTCCGTTGGAACCGCGGGAGAAGCACGTGTCATTACATCAGAGGCATCGTTTAAGAACGCAAGTGGATTTCCAACGCTCAATAATTCACCGGGAGTAGATGAATTTTCATTTCCTTCACTATCTTGCGTCCCACAAATATAATCCTCATTCATTGTCGAAATATCAATGTCGTTGTACAAAGGATTAATTTTTTTTAGAACGCTGAAAGCTTTCAAGACTTTTTCGAGGCAAACAACCTGTTGCCAAACTTTTTTCTCCGCAGTGAGAACGCCATTCACCAAAATATGAAGTTCGTGATTTTTCGGTAACTTCTTGGGAATCATCATCAAATTTTTCTTCACCAGTATTGGCAGATGAATTACCCTGCCCTTCAACGCTTTAACCGTTCCGAATTGCATATAGGAATTGGTTTTAGTGCGTAATTGCACCACAGTGCGGAAAGGCTTCACAAGCTGAATTAAAACATTCTCGAACATGTTTAAATTGGTGACATCTGGCGAAGGATTGTCAACCGCCAAGTTGTTGAGTAAACATCTAACGGGAACTTTTCCCTTTCCTAAATCCGTAGCGCAGTATCGACATAGATGCATGTCTGCTTCTCTTGCGTCCGAATTATTAATTATCCAGCCAGCTCTTAAAATCAGATAGTAGCCCAGGACTTTTAGGGTTTGACCTAGAACATTTGAACATAGAGATGAAAATTGGTACATGTGTTATTTTCAACCCAACAAAAAATATACTAAAAGTCCCCTGCTGAAGAGCGCGAGCTTTCGCCGCCATCTTGGAAAATGGCCGCCGGGAATGCCAGCTACAATGTATTACACATTCTTCTTCAAAAATTATGAAAATTGGTAACCATTATGACTGGGACCACATGAGCATCATAGAAAAATTTTATAGCTCTGTGTTCGATAGTTTGGTCGCCATATTGGAAAATGGCCGCCGTGAATGCAAGGTACAGTATATTTTACCATGTTGTTCGAAAATTATGAAAATTGATAGGTATTACAATCAGAGCTTTGTGAACCTCATAGTAAAATATTGAAGCCATTAATCACATAGTTTGGCCGCCATGTTGGAAAATGGCCACCGGGAATGTCATTTAGATAGAGTATATTATTCATAAATTATGAAACTTGGTAATTATTATGTTGAAGACCGTCTAAACGTTATTATTAAATATTGAAGACATGCTACTGATAGTTTGGGCGCCATCTTGAAAAATATCTGCTGGAAATACTAAATATATTTCAAACATACAAATCTTTTCGAAATTCCTATATTGAGTAGATGATTTTCATTAACGTATTAAACACCAAAAAATAGCCCTCTGCAAGTCGATATTATCGACGCCATCTTTAAAAATGGCCACTCGAAAATTATTACCCTAAATTCTGAAAGAAAGAAAAGTTGTTCAAAGCTGTAATTCTCAACATGTTGATTAGGGTATATAATTTAATATGGGGGTTTATACATTCTCGTGTTGTTAAAGATTAGATTTAAGACAAATCTCTAACATATCATTCACATTCATGTCGTCAGCCTGAATTTTTTCACAATAATTGCATGTCAGAGGCCTTGATTAGGCGCAGAACCTACCTGGGGGCTCATCATATTCCAAATTGAACCTGCAGAAACGCCGTCAAGGCACACGGGATCGGCCAGCGGCCCCGACAAACGCCCTTGAGCAGGTGACAGAAGCTGGACACCGTCAGCGGCGAGCCCAGCCAGAAGGTGGTTGGTGACAGGGAAGGATTAAGGCAGCAGAAGGCTCGAGGGGACGGAAGATTTCCCTCCAAGCACATCATTGCCACACGACCGAAACAATGTATTCGCGACCCTCAGAGGGTTGCCAATAGCGGATTGAGCCAATTAAGGCAACACCTGGGCGAACCGGGCAAGGAACAATCTGAACCAAGGACGAACCCAAGCGACTCCCGAACCGGCACACCGAACTCGGGCCCCCTCCGCTACAAGGAGCCCTTTTGCATCTGATCCATCACAGATAGTACAGCGACAATGTCCACGCAATGCTGAGCAAATTAATTCGGATCATCTACATCCACCGTAGAGGTAGAGGTTCCGAAGTTACAGATTAGTAGTATTAAACCTTGGTCTTGAGTGGCATGAATGGAACTTAGTATTCGGGATCGCGAACCCATCCCCATTCTTCGCGGTTTAAATCGTTTCCTAGCCATTGAAGTTGCGGAATGTCATGGTTCTTTTGCTACAGTAGCACACCCGAATTGATAGGTCTTCAGTCTTAAATCTGCAACCAAAACCACACCAAGAAGAGAATCTCAAATCGAGACACTTGAGAAAAAAAGGTTCATAGAACAATTCTTTCATTTACATGCTGTAGCTGGATGTGGTTATGATAAGGTGTGATTTAAAGTAATGACAGATAATCAACATCTTACAAATACGTTGAGAGTTTTTAACGAAAATATTAAGTCAACAAGAGCTAGAAAACGATTTAATCCCGAACAGTGGGGATGGGTTCGCCATCGCTAAAGTCAAAGACCCTCTCACACCACTGTTGTTCCTGCATCAGATATAGCTTTGCTTTTCTTTGTTTCAGATTTTAGGATAGTAATCTTTCAGTGACCATTTTTAAAGATGGGGTCGATAACTTAGACTTGGAAACAGTTATTTTTATGGTGTTTATTACGTTCATGAAAATCATCTACCCAGAAAAGAAATATCGAAAAAATTTATATATCGGTAATATATTTGGCATCTCACGCAGCCATTTTCCAAGATGGCGCCCAAACTATCAGCAGCACGTCTTCATTATTCAGGTACGGTAATTACACGGTCTTCAGCAATAAATTTACCAATTTTCATAAATTTTGAAAAGTATACTGTATCTAAATGACATTCCTAGCGGCCATTTTCCAACATGGCGGTTAAACTATCTCATGAATAACTTCAATATTTTACTATGAGGTTTACACAGCTCTGATTATAATGCCTATCAATTTTAATAATTTTCCAACAACATGGTGAAATATAATGTACCTAGCATTCACGGCGGCCATTTTCCAATATGGCGACCAAACTATTGAAAACAGAGCTGTACAATTTTGCCATGATGTCTATGTGGTTTCAATCATTATGTTTGCCAATTTTCATAATTTTTGAAGAAGAACGTGGAGCACATTGTAGCTGGCATTCCCGGCGGCCATTTTCCAAGATGGCGGCGAAAGCTCGCGCTCTACAGCAGGGGACTTTTAGTATAATTTTTGTTGGGTCAGAAACAACACATGTACCAATTTTCATCTTTATGTTCAAATGTTCTAGGTCAAGCCCTTTTTTGGCCTATCTGTCCTGGCCTATCTTTTACAGCGGCGGCGGGGCTTTTTATCCCCGCCAAAATAGTTTTTTAATAACAACAGAGCCAGTGGGAAAAGATAGATCTACGCTTAAGGCGTATAAAAAAATAGAATATGGAGCAGACGACGTAGGAGGGGCGGCTTCTTCGTTACACACTCAAAAAAGAGTCTTTATCCCATTCAATTTTGAATAACTGCCTTGCGCTAATAAAACGTTCAGACATGGTCGTTTTGGCGTTATAATAGGATTGTATTAGTATTCAAACTAGAGCATTTTGGTGTTCATATGAAATTGTTTTTCGTGTTCTAACAAGAGTGTTTTTGGCTTTTAAACAAGAGCATTATGGGCGTTCAAAGGTGACTGTTTTTGATATTCAAATGAGAACGATTTTGGCTTTTTAACGAGAGCGTTATGAGTGTTCACACGGGAGCTTTTTTCTGTTCAAAGGAGAGCTTTTTGGGCGTTCACGGGAGCAATTCTTGGCGAGTTTTTTGGGTGTAATATTTACAATGGTAAAAATCCAGGTTCAATTAATCAAAATTTTAATATTATAACTCAACAAATCATTTTTATTATATTTTGATGTTTAAGTACATAATAATTTCATTAATTTGCCAATTATTCATTACCATTATATTATTTTCTTGGCTCAGTTTATTGATTTTTTCAGGAACACAAGCACACACAGACTCAAATTACGAAATATTATTAGAAAATGGATCTTAAACCTAAACTATATTACTTGCTTAACTGGGTGATTAATTACATAACTAAGTTTGATAGGCGATCGTCTTCTCTAAATAATCGTGAAAACTACTAGCTAAGTTTATATACAATAAACACCTGCCTTTTTCAAAATGTGTCTTGTTTGTAGGTCAGGTCAGGTTGGGTTAGGGTTAGAAAAGGCTTAGGTTAGGTTTGGTAAGTGTTAGGTAAGACTTAGTTTAGGTTTGGTGAGAGAATAGGATGCCAGTATAGGCCCCGGCCCCTCCAACCCCCCCTCACCCGCCACCCCTCTGACGCCAGTATAGACCCCGTCCTCTCTTAACTCAACCCCTCTGACGCCAGTATAGACCCCGTCCACCCTTAACTCACCCAACTCCTTCTATTACCGTCTGTAGGCAGCCACTTGCGTCCCAACCGGTTTCTTCTCCTCTCTCCACCCCCCACCCCTCTCTCAAATATTTTCTCTCAGTCATGGTTTCTTAAAAAATAATGAAGAGAAATAAAATAATTTTAAAAAAATGTTTATTTCACACAAAAACACATTACAATTCTGTTTCTAATTTACCCTTAAAATATTTTTGTTGAGAAAGAACGATCGAATAAAGATTAAACGGCTTTAAAGTACATTTACAATTTTCCTTCTCTAAAATATCTTTAAATTTATTAATAATTTCGGAAGGAGAAATATAATTAATCAAATAATTTATCAACTCGTCAAAATCTTCTTCGAAAGCTTCGTGGTTCCGAATATACGGCTCTTCTTCGAATAGACACTTGTTTAGATTAAAAATAAATTCGTATATAGCATCTTCCATGCATTGAATAGCCCGAATGTTGGAGTTTAATAGCTCTAAATGCTTAGTTATTTTATTTATTTGCTGATTTAAAACCGTTACTTCTTTCGGTGTTAATTTAAAATCGTAATCTTTGTTTTCTCGAAATTTAAAATTAAGACCGTCGTTAGAAGCGTTAAGCACGATATCGATAGTAGTTAAACACTCTTCGTAAATCGGAAATTCCATAGACTTTTATCAGAATTCGATGTTACTAATTGAAAAATGTCAGTCCATTTTTGTAATAAAAAGTCCCAGGCCTCCACGGGTATCGAAAACCCTTTAAGGCTATCTTTTCTTCGAAGAAATATTTCAATGTCCATTTTATCAACAAGACCAAATGTAACGTAAAGCATTTTACTAAGGTAAAATTTGGAATTAAGTTTTTTAAAACGGTGTTCCATTTTATTCCTTTTACTACTATCGTTAGGCGCTTCGTCGCTAGATCTTTTATTATTTATTTCGGAATTCATGATAGGTGTTGTTTGGTTGGTTGTGAAGTATCAAATGATTCGCTAGCGGAATCCGATCTTAACTTTTAACATATCCCGAAGAATAAGTATAGGGGGGGTATATATTAATTAGATCCCTCCCCTTTCTTGAGGTACCTTTTTATTATAGGATCTAGCAACAAAGCCATTCGAGCTATTCTATTATTAAATCTTAATTTATCTATTATAACATAACTTCTTCGATCTTCGTAAGGTATGTAATATATTTCTATAATATTATTAAATTGGACTTTCGACATACTTAGTTTTTATATTCTAATTCTTCATCTATTTTCGGTAATTTTATAATGCACGACGAAGGGCGTTTAATATCGACTACGTCAGGAATTCTAGGAATATTATTCGTCGGCCATCCTCTTATAAATTTACAAGCAGGAAATAATCGTAAATGTTCGACAAAAAGATCGTCTATTTTCATCCAATTATTTAAAATGCCGTTGCAATGAAAACACCGTACGTGATCACTGTGATGTAAATAATAAAACCCGGCTCTGGCTAAAGACCCTTTATCAATTTCGGGGAAGGGCCAATGACAAAAACTATGATATCTTTGAATTTCGTAATTCATATTGACGTCTAAACAGCGAATGAATAGGAAGACGATTTCGTTAGAGGTATTTATAGGGAAATAAAACGCCCCCCCCCCTCCTTCCTTCCCACCCGCAAGAATAAAATTGAGAAAACAAATTTAGTGCATTTTTTTTAAAAAAAAGGACCTTTAATATCGATTAAAAAGATACATAATTTTCTTTGTTTTCATCAAGATATTTCGCGTAAATGACGCTTCTTTCCAGAGCGCAAGCGCGAGTGCGAGGGTTTACATTCGCACTGTGGTAGGGATTAAAGCATCTTACCGAGCAAGAGTCAATATCCGCTCGAGGGCTACCCACATCGTTCAAATCGGTAACATTCTCAAACCCAAAAAATGTTTCCAAAAATTCACATTTTTCACGTCCTTTCGAAAATACAAGTACGACATCTTTCGTCGCGTCGACGACACATTTTTTCATTTTGTGCCACGAAATGTCCCCGTCTTTGAAATAAATCCCGTGCAAATTTTTGGTACAATACCAATTGGTTCGTCGAGTGCTGCAGGAAAGATTCCCTTCGCTGTACGGCGCCTTAAATGACCAGGAGACCACAGCCGGAACTGTATCGACGGCGATTTCTTTCGGGACAATTAGACGGCGATTTCTTTCGGCATCGTGAAGACCTTTGCCCAAAAGGTATTCTAATTCAATGACGACGGTTCTCATGGTTAGAGTGGGATATAGACCGAGTGGGGAAAGGTGAAGCCCCGCCCATTGACATGCGCGGTAACCACTGGATGTTTTACTTCCAACAGTAACAGGTAGATGGCGGGAAAGTTTGGTCTTTGGCGCGAAATTTAAAATACTTTTTTTAAGATCGTCTGCTTAGGAGTCTGCTCAAGATTGTGCGTAATCTGAGACTGTACTATAGAATATGGGCAATAGTGGCATGTCACGCACCAAGTGCATTGCACGACTTTTATTATATGCATATTACAGAGCTGATGATCTGGTGTAATGTAGAACATCTTTTTTCATTTTAAAGGTAAGGAATTTGTTTCTAATGTGCATTCTTAGCCTTACAAACAAGTTTACAATTTTTCGCTCGACATTGCAACAACTTAGCTCAACCTCCAATTGATTGTGGAGCATTCTAGTTATGAAAGAACTTAATTCTTCAAGTGGAGATTTCATGCTTGTAATGTTTTGTAGAACTATGTCCAGGAATTGTTCAGACAGGCTAACGAAGTCTAATAGTCTCGATGAAGGATGTTTGAGGTTACCAAAAGCCTTGTGCTGTGTAAGAACTGATGATGAAGGCAATTCGTACGTTTTATTTTCATGTGAAATTACGTTATAACAGGAATCGCAAATTTGTTTCTGGAGTTTAAAACAAATATATCCTGCTATATATATCCTGCTTGTCAACTCTTTTGCCTTTTCCTTTGGGTCTATGCTCTCTACTTTAGTAATTTTTAGGTCTTTTTGTGCCAAGCCTGCAAGTCCAAGGAATTCCACTAAGTCTTCTAAATTATCACAGCATGAATCAGAACTCCTTGCTTGCTTGTGGCCAGAACTATTTTGTTCTTCCATAAAGCTATAAACGGCCTCTGTACCAAATATGTCTTCCACTAGAGTTCGAAGAATGTCAGAGGCCGGTTTTTCTAAACATATCTATGGAAATGTGAACAGCGGTTTCCACCGCAGCAGCTGTATCGGCACTTAATAGTTGTTGCGCAAGAGGCACTCTCATCTTCTGATAATGTGTTGGATTAACATGTGTTGGGGTAAGTTTAGGCGCTAGTTTCAGTTCTGAAGTTGCCTGAAAGTGTATGAGGTGCTTCAAGTACTTAATGTCAACATTTTTGCAAGGAAGATTATATTTCGCAACACATTGCTCTGGCAGCTCCGAGACATTGACCAGAATAGAATTTCGAACACTTTTCAAAACATGAGGTGGATCTGGTACTACAAAAATCTTGTTCTCTGGATTGCACGGGTGTGTAAAGTGGTGTTTCTTTTCATAACATGACACCTTAATTCCTAGATCACGATACATAGCCATATTTTTAGGGCCCATGTCACTTACTATCGACACAACGTTAAAGCCAATGTCATGAAGGCATTTTATACAGTCCGTCATGAAATTCTTCAGATCACCGCTGTCCATACTGTTGCCAACCAAATGCCAACCAAGAATGTATTTCCATTTGGAGCAAGCAGAACGAACCATTACCACTAATCCCTGGGTAGCGACTGCATGGCTGGACAATGTTGAATGTCCCAATACAGTTTTTAATCCAGCATCATATTCGTATGACCGCTTAATTTGCATTTCGTCAACCAAGAGTATAACACTTTCTTCTATCTTTGTCATTTTGGGTGATTGTTTTTGCAGCAGGCGCATCGTGGCACTTTGAATACCTGGCGGAAATTGAAGCGTCTCTAGATGTTGATTTAGGCACCTTGTTGTTGGAAGTGGATGGCCTTGCTCACGTAAGAAATTGTACCCTTTTGTACCAATATTGTATAGAAGTTGTAACGACAATTGTATGGCTTGAGGAGACCACTGTTTGCATCGTTTGCGCTGTTCTACAACGTGATTTATTTGATCCGCAGTGAAGAGTTTGCCAAAGGCCGTCATTACTTTCTCTAATTGGTACCTCGATCTTTCGTGTTCCGAAAACAGTTTAGCGTGCTGTTTTTCAAGGTCTGTATTCTTCTTTGACAATTCCGCTATTGAAGTATTCAACTCTTTTATAATTATTTTCAGGTTTTCAGAGGCATTCTTTGACTCATCAGAAAACGTTTCTGTCTGTGTTTCGATGTGGCACTTTCGTGAATTGTCAACAGACGCCTTTAACATAATAATGCAAAGTTTAGACCAACTCCAAAAGGTTTAACACACATTCAAACTGTTTCATAATCGTGATTATTTACATTTTTGGCCACATCAATTGATTCCAAACGCCGCACTTTAGAAAGTCTTTCCATCTCGTCCTGGGATTAATTGCAATAAATAACTAAAACATCCCTGATACCAAACAATATTGCGATGTTATTAAATCTAAACTTACCATATCATTTCCGGTGTTTTTTCTTTTATTCTTCTCAGACATGGATACTTCTTTTTGAATTGGGTTTGGTGCTCCAATTGAAGGAACTGCATTTGGGAGTTTACTACCATTTGTGCCAAAGCAATTAGGAGAAAAATGATCCTTCAAACAAAGTGGTTATTAGATAACTATTATTCATTCATTAATAAAACAAGACATTACCTTACAAAGACGCGAGTGCCGATATTTTCCACTTAAGGCATCATTGCTATTTCTACCGATAATCTAACGTCACGATTATTTGGAAAATAAAATAAATAAACATCCTTTTCTGTGTTTGTGCAAGGCGGGAATGCGCATTTACAAGTCATAGTAAATTTTAAATTGAAAATTAAATTCAACCTACTCCCTTGACTTTAAAATGAATAAAGAAAATCTCATGAACTTGAATATATTCAACTTTATTCTTTAGTAATAAACAATGTGTAAGTTGTGTTTAAAAAATGGAGGCAATATTTTTCACAATCTATCAAATAACACCAATGTTCAGTTCATTATTACAATTTCAACCAACAATGTCTTTTGTAACACCAATGTTCTAAAAACGAAGTATTTTAAATTTCGCGCCAAAGACCAAATTTTCGCGCCAAAGACCAAATTTTCCCGCCATCTACCTGTTACTGTTGGAAGTAAAACATCCAGTGGTTACCGCGCATGTCAATGGGCGGGGCTTCACCTTTCCCCACTCGGTCTATATCCCACTCTAAGATTACGCACAATGTTGAGCAGACTCCTAAGCAGACGATCTTAAAAAAAGTATTTTAAATTTCGCGCCAAAGACCAAATTTTCCCGCCATCTACCTGTTACTGTTGGAAGTAAAACATCCAGTGGTTACCGCGCATGTCAATGGGCGGGGCTTCACCTTTCCCCACTCGGTCTATATCCCACTCTACTCATGGTGAAAGGCAGAGAGTACCAAAAGAGAACGGAAGACCCCAAAGGTTCGAATGTGATCAGTTCAACGAGGATAACAGCCTATTTATACAAAAATAGGGACTAATACCCGCGAAGAAGAATTTCTCAATTTCGTTTGTCAATTAAGATTTGTTAAATGTTTTTTGGTTTTTTGCATTCTTTTGAGAAATAATTTTGTTAAATAAAGTGGATATAATCGATTAGTTTTTCCATGGATCTTTCGTGAATTTTTTCATAAATGAAGACGTACTTCTTTTCTTAGAACGGTGTATAATGTAAGTGACGCAGTAATTCCTGCATGCGGAGCTTGACAAATCTTGAAGTCTTCTTTTGTTGTATGACCATTTAATAGAATTTCTTTTAACAAACAGTCTAATTGACGGTATAATATTTCCAATAGCGAGAGAATCGAAATATAAAGCTCTTTTACGCCCATCAAAATAAATCGATACCCAATGAGATCCGGCTTCTCTTCTACTATCTAAATTCACGACGACAGAGCATGGATGATTATCGATTTGATACGGTAACATATCGCGAGGATAAACCCCTTTAAAGTTAGCGCAGGATTTGAGAATTGAATTTATTTCTCTCGCGTTCATGTTTACTTAAGTGACAACCATAACGTTTCTATGCCGATCTATTTCTAATAAAGCTTGGAATTCCGAAAATACAATACAACTAAGAGTTTTAGGAACGGTCTTTTGAAATCCTAATTCTAATCTTAATTGACCTTGTCTAGGGGGATTCCAGTGTTCGGTTTCGCTAGCCGAATTATCTTGACTTAAATCGAAACAATAAATAGCGTCTCCACCCGCAAAATCTTCTAAACTAATATTAATTCCTTTGTCGCTGTAATGAGTGTCAGAACCCGTGAAAAGCGTGTAATAAGATCTGAGGTATAACCCTTTCTGAAAGTTAGGCCTAAGAGGTTTCGATGGAAATTGTTGGGAATTAAGGAAAAGAGTATTGTAATTGACGTTATTATGTTCGTAATTAAAAGGATTTAACGTCAAATCACCATTGTACGCTTCGTGATCGCCTAAGCATACTAAAGTCCTATGAGGGTTTTTCCTAAATATATATTGTTAATAGAAGTGCTTAGAATATTCGACGAAACGGTAAATATTTTCGTTTCTGTACGAGTGTAATTATACTGAGCCGGTTTAATTTCCAAAGCCTTCTCGTGAGCTATTAATATTTTAGGCGCTAATTGCACTTTCGGAACGTACAAAATCGCTTCCAGAATTTCGTTCTTATACCCGTCGCCGGTAGTGGGCGCTGTACCCATGAGACAAAAAGAGGATTTGGCTCTATACAATTTGAATCTCAGAGATACGCCATTAATTAAAAATTTAGGGATATTGCATAAATCTAAACAGAGTGGAAAATAAGTTTCGAATTCTTTCGATTTGGCGCAAAATGATTTTCTTTTCAGGAACCCCTCGTTCTTCGTTACCGAATCCATATTATAAGCCGTATCCTTGAAAAACATCCCCGCTTGCAAATGAGATTTCGAGGCGTCTGAGCCGTACGTCGTCAAAGTTGAAATCATGGCGCTAATAGCGTACATATTGGCTGAAGGCGTTACTAGACAATCTCCGATATACATATATATTCTTTCGAACTGACTATGTCCGAAATTATTCACTGGACCGACTACGTCGCTATCTGTTAGATTACCTCCGGAAGCGGTTGTAATTTTATTACGCGTGTATAACATTATTAACGAAAGATCGATATACTCATTTCCAGTTCCGGCAACTTCAAATTCTATAGGTTGGTTACCTTTTAAAGACGTCAAAGGCTGATAGGAAATGGTTTTTATATTTTCAATCGACGTTTGAGTGGAGGGAATAGAATGTAAATCTAACGGCGAAAGAATTACTTCACCCATTTTTTTAAATATCTTTGTATTTTAATTACTTGGAAAAAATATCGCGTGGCGTCTTGAACCCGAGGCTACGTTGAACTAATTTTAAACCGTTCTTAGCTCGTCGTTTCATAGTCTTTTTCTTCTTTTTCACAGTTTTTAACGGTTTAACGGTACTCTTCGATTTTCTTCTTCTCTTTCTTTTAATTCCCGAACCGTATTGTTTCTGAACATCTTCTAAAGTTTCATTAGCTCGTCGTTTAATCGATTCTTTCACGTTTTCTCCCCGAACCACGTCGCCGAGAACTTTATGGGAAGTCCCTAATAATTTTTTGCCGACAAACTTCGCCCCCTTCACTACGAAAGGCGCAACGTATCTCGCGAATCGTCCCAGAACGGACCCAATTCCAAAACCGGTTTGACCCGTCCCAAAACCCCTTTGGTAGGCTTTCCCAACATACACGCGATTACTTAATCCTTCTCCCGTTTGCGCTTGATTTAAATAATAAGCGTCGTAACAGCTATGATTATGATACTCTAAAGCCGCTGTTCTACGCATCTTAAATGTAATTTACACGACAAAGTTCCGAACTGAAATGGCGCTAATTGACCAAGGTGATTCCTTATATCTATGGTCAACGTATCGAAATATTTTTTCGATAAGGGAACGTAATGTGGCGAGTCGAAAGTTTTGACGACGATTGACCCGTGCTTTTTGTCGTAACCGACGGGAATAATTCTTAATAATTGAACTGTCGAATTTCCGACAATTTGGTTTTCTACAATATCGCTGTATACGTACAATTCCGAAGGAACGTGGAAATTAAGAAGGGCGGAATATTTGCAAGTACCTTGAACACGCTTGATATCCGCGAACCCTAAAATAGCCGTTATGTGTCGACTCAAACTTAATGAGCGTGACACGTCGGGCGATAAAACATTCCCGTGTCTCAATTTAACGCGGCCGCTAACCTCGTCGTAATGTAAACGTAAAGAAGCCGATTGACATACGTCCGTATCGTTAATAACTTGAAGTAAATGGTTAAGCGATTGATAATTTCCCGCAGGAATATTGGCAAGGAAATATACTTCTTCGTTCGTTCGGCCTTCGCTACTGGTTTTTTTTCTCCTCTTTCTCCTCTTTCTGCCCTTCCTCCTCTTTCTTTTTCTTCGTCTCTCTCGAGTCCTTGTTTACCTCTCCCTTGGACGTCGATTTCACGTCCACGCTCTTCAATCCTTTCTTCCGGGGCTTGGCTAACTCTATTTCCTTTTTCGCGCTCGTCTTTCCTCATCGTCTTCTTTCAAAACGTTAAAGAAACTGTGAGTGTAAATTATTTCGACCAAGGCCACTTCCCACTCCCCGTTTAAATTAAGGGGAGTAGGTAATTTGGTAATAAAAGACGAAATTTTATTGGACGGGAAATAATCCATAGACGAGTCGCTAGGCAAGGTTAAATAAAATTCAGATTTTTTCGACATTTTCAGCTAAAACCCAAGCGTTTTGACTTTAAGATAGACCCAAAAATTTAACGAAATATTCCAATTTCCCTCGACGTTTCCTCTTTTTAATGACGGATTCTATCTTGAATGTGTGAGGTACCGAGCACTTAATGAGTTGGGACCGTAAAAGAACCCTTTTATATCCTTTCCTTCCAGATCTTGTAATTTATATAAATGAGGAGTTTGAGTATCTAAAACGCTAACAATTTTAAATACTTCCGTGGAGAATTTGGCTTCGAATCCTTTAGCGAAGACGGATTTGAGTTTACTAACTCGAACGTAATTTCCAATTTTGAATTTCGCGGGAATTATTTTCTTTTCTTTCTTAGTTTTATCGTTAATTTTGTAAATATTTTTATAAACTTTTAAAACGTTGGACGGATTAACTTCATTCGGCGTCATTTTAATGCTGGAATGATAGGCCAAATTATAGGCATTCAGAATATTCTCAATTTGGTCCATGTAGCGAAACATGTTATAATGCGTGAAATATTTATACATTCTAGTTTTGATAGTTCGATTAAACCTTTCGACAAAGGGCGCGTGGTGCGGTTCGGAAGTCATTAAATCAAATTTAATTTTCCGATTTTTAAAAAATTTCTTTACTTTGAAATTAACGAATTCCTTTCCCGAATCGGAATAAATATGCCTGGGAGAATTTCTTTCGTCGGGGAACATAATTTTTAACCCGTCCAAAACTTCGTCGGCGCTTTTACGTTTTAAAGGGACGATGTAACCTTTTCTAGAAAAACAGTCGAGGCCCATTAGCAAAAAATTGAAATTATCGTTATATTTAGCTAAAGATTTCATGTCGACCAAATCCAATTCGAATCGATCACCGATGTTTGTAACGGGTATTCTACGTCTCGGGAATTTTTTTAAAGCTGTTTTGTGTAAAGTATAAGCCTCGGACCCTTCTAAAAATTCTCAAACATTTTTTCTCGAAATTCCCTTATCTTTCACCGCTTTGTATAAAGATTCGATATTGGAAAAAGAAGCCGGATGCGAAACGTCGAAATATACTTCTTTCAAGACATTCTCTTGGTCTACCGATACGTCACCCATCCTCCCTTTTTGGCAACTTTTTCCTTAGCTGATCCCGGGGTCCCGTCGAGAGGACTTTTTAAAATTAACCTAGAATTAAAAGGGGTTCTCGGAGTACCTTTTTTCTTTCTTAGTCTCTTTTTAATCGGCAATGAATTAGGCGTTGCTACCGGAATCGGGGCTGTTTTACGTTTTAAGGGTGTAGTTAATAAATTCGACGGTGAGAGGTTAGGTACACCTGATTGTTTGTTCACGTAATCTTCGATATAAGGATCGAACTCTCGCCAACCGATCGGAGGAGGTATTTTGGAAGCGTTGTTTCCGTTGTCAATGAGCTTGATATTGTAATAAACCAATTCGCTAATGTCGCTCTTTGGGATCTTTTTGCCGTTTATATAGACAGAGCCGTCGCTGTCAGACCACCTAACTCGTCGTTCGTTATTGATTAAATAATTTAAAATTTCTTTTGCACGCCCTCTATATTTCATAGAGAACAAATTTATCCAAGGTTGCAAATTATTATCGTACTCGGGAAATTTATTTTTCGTTAACGATAGATATCTTTGCATTAATTGATCGTACAGAATCCATTTCGTCTTATCGTCTAAAACGGTATTCGCTAAAATCTGCCTCATTTCGTTTTCCATATTCGACAAAATATTATAATTTTCTTCTTTGTCAGTCGACGAATCGAGTTCCCTCGTTGTAGAATTCGTTAGAGGTTCTTGATTCTCTCCGAGGGGTATTAAAGTCATCTTTCGCGCGTACTTCATTTTCTAGAACCGAATAACGAGGCAATAACGGACGCCGCTACCGGTAAAAGCAAAGAAAATATCCCCGAACCTTTTTGATTAATTAACGAAGAACGTTTCAATTTCCAATTGATTTTTTTATTAGCTAATTTTCTTAATTGATTTTTATGTTTAGACAATTTCTGGAAAACTTTCGGACTTAATCGAACGGTTCCGTTTAAAGTATTCAACGCGACTTCGCCGAGGGTTTCTATCAATTCTCTATTAGCCTTTTCTAAAATCCCTAATCGTTGTTTCCTTTTTAATCGCGCTAAGACTTTAATTAAATCTATATTTTTCTTGGCTAAGATTTGACAGTTTTTGTTTCGTTTTTTGGACGATCTATTACGTTTCGAAGTCATAGTGTAAATGAAGGCGTCTATTAATACCTACTTTCATTTATTTATTTTGGTATACATTCTCCTTGGTTTTTAGTTTTACAACACGTATAACATAGCGTGAAAACTAATTTAGAATTGGCTTTTATGGGAAGAACGGCGTGAAATAGGTCCCTAGGAGGTAATATTTCGCATTTCAGTAGCCCTTCAAACTCAAAAATATCCGGAATGTTATTTAATAATATTTTTGGGTGTCCCGTAACGTTTTTTTTCCATTTATTTACGTAGGGATATAAACTACAGAAATCTAAATAATGTATCCTTTCCGGTCCTTTCGTGTTATAGATAATAAGCAAATCCAAATAAAGGTGTTCAAGCTGGGATGAAATACCAAAGTTATTAATCATAGTTGCCTTACTGTCATCCACTATGAAATTAGCAAATTTCCACAATAAGGCAAACGTTTGAAATTTATCAACGTAACTTGTTAGCAAGCAAGAATCTGGGCCGTTCTAGTTATCAACGAGAACGAAAATGTAGAAATAAGTGTAAGCGCGCTAAAAGTTTAGGCTGACTTCCAACCCAAAAGTATTTTTCATGTACTTTCTTAATTAGTAAAAGTACAATACTTTGACTTCATTTTTTGAAAAACCAAACGGGTTGTATTTAAAGTACCGATTAAAAAATTATTTATATGCGATAAATAATTACCGATAATCGAAAATTAATAGGTACCGATTAGAAATTAACTACTTTTGATAGAAAAATATTTATTTTCCCGATTACACTATTAAAACATGAACAAGTGTTTTTAGTCAATAATTAAAGCTTTTGTAGATTTGGCCGGGCGACCTCGTTTTCTTTTAGAACCAATTGGTAAATTTTTGGATTCTGGGGGTAATGCAAAGAGTTTCAAAATTACAGCCAAACCCAGAATGTGGTGACAAATGTATTTCTTCATGGCCGGTGGGCATGTACAAGTTGATTGGTTCCATAAAACTGATTTAAGGGAAATGTCAACGGATATTGTCACCTGCCACATTCTTGATTGAAACTGTTTGTAGGAGTCGAATGTTTTGTAGCTTTGGTTTTTGGACATATTGATGAAACCATTAATCTCTGTATCTTTTAACTTAGATTTTTCTTTACCAGAAGGAAGAATAAACCAGTACGAGGAGGTGTCATTAATTTTTCTACATTTCATTGACAAGGCTTGTGGTGATTGAGTGCATTCAAATGACTTTGTCATTAGTGACAAATCAAATTCAGGTTCTTGAGCAAACGATTTTGAATTCGGACGCGTAATGTCTCTTTCTTTGGACCACGAATTAAGTATTTCAAAAGTTTTTTCGAAAAACTTGGGTAATGATAAACGTTCTCTAAGAGTTGCTTCATTTTTTATCACATTGTTGGTCGATTCAAGACCATTATTTGTAGAAGGGTAACCTTGAGCTACTCCCTCATACCACCCAGTGTAAGTCTCTAAATATTCCCGTTTAAAATATTCAAGAAATGGTTGAGCTACTAATATTGGTTCCCATTTTTTAAGAAATCTAATTTTAGCAGTTGAAAACTCGTTACATGTTTTAGCAAGTTGCAGAGACAAGATATCTGACCTAATCTGGGACTTCCATTCTCCTTTTAAAGACCTCAATCGTTTGTCAACATTTCTAATCACATGCGCCCAACAATGAACCCGGGTGAATTCTAAACCAAATACTGCGTTAAAAGCATTCGTTATGGAATCGGCACAGTCTGCTATTAAGATCTTTGGACAATATTCGTCATATTTTAAGCATTTAAAAATAAATTTGAAATCTACTTCTGTTTCCCCATGTGTGACCCCCATCAAGAAAGGGTGAAAAACTCTCTTTTTATCAGACGTTCCGGCTAAGAGAACAGGAAAACCTTGATATGGCAACTTGTATGTGGCGTCTGTTTGAATGGCCTCGCTCATATGACGCATTGACAAAAGTCGTCGCGTCGAAAATGCGACTCTAAACTGTTTAAATTCATAGTCAATTTCATACGACAACACAAATGGCTTGTCTAATTCATCTCCGGCAGATGCGTGTTCTTTACAAAGTTTTTCTAGTTGCCCCAAAGATAAGTTATTTGATCCACCTCTTGTCAGAAAGTTATTTAGTTGCATTTTACTAGGTAGCGAATGACCGGCCTTTTCCAAGTTTTTAAGAATTAGGTTTGGTTTGCGAATTCCCAAGTCAACTAAGCTTCGTATTGCATTTTTCACTGGGCTTTGAATACCATATATCTTTGGTTCATGATTGTGCAAACTGGATGTCTTGTCAACAAAAACCTAAGTAAATAAATTAAATAACCTATCTTTCTACCGAAAACAATGTAAAACATTACCTCGTCAGAATCTTTTGGTAACCGTATTCTACACCGAGCTGGACATCTGTCATTGACGTTGCAAAGGTATAGCAGCTTAGTATCATTGGCTGATTTTCCTTTCGTGTTGTAGTTGAAGGACTTGAATGATTTAACATACAAATGAGCCTCACTTTTAGTTTTAAATGAGCCAATAGTTTCCCAGTTGAGAGTAGTTCTAAGCCGCTTTGCACTTGGTTCAACGTCATCATCACTTGATGGTATGGATTCGGAATGACAGTCCATTGCGAAGTAATTTGTTTCACCAAAAATCCTTGACTAACAGATTTTAACTTTGAAGAAAATTTTGGCAAAAATAATCGGTCGAATAATTTTTTAATTCGTTTTTTATCGGGAACTTTGAATCGGCAATTTTTTCAATCGCTATCGGGTAAAAATAATAGGTAATAAAATAATTTTTTAATCGGGTAAATAATAATGATCCAAACCAAACAGGTAAGTTTCTCATTTAATAAATGCTTGTTATTTTAGAAATATTTGGAAAACTAACTTCGCTGTAGTTTTTCAGTGAAGCTTGTCTCATTTCCATTAAAAAACTGAATTTTTTTATTGCTTTTACTATGGGACGCTTACCCTAAATAGGTGATTTATTCGTTTAACATTAGAAACGGGTATCAAGTCATATCTACAAGGGCCTACCAGCCCTGTAGAATTCACTACCTCAGTGATGGTTGCGCTGCGAAGTACAAGAATTGTAAACATTTTATGAATCTTTGTTACCACGAAGAAGACTTCAGCATCAAAGCCGAATGGAAAATTTTCCCAACTCTTCATCGAAAGAGTGCTTGCGATGGTATAGGAGGTACGCTGAAACGGTTAGCAGCTCGAGCGAGCGAGTCAACAGAAAACTGTAAAGGATCAGATTCTCACTCCTTTGGATTTGTACAACTGGGCAATTGCAAATGTAAAAGTAATGACGTTTCACTACGTTGAGAAATCTCGCATGGAAAAAGCCAAAACTGTTCAAGGGACACGCAGCCATCACGCGTTTATTCCTATCAATAAAACCGAATTAAAAACTTCCCGATTTTCTGGCGATGAAAACGCATTGAATTTGAAGGTTTGCGCAGAAGAAACGTCAAATGAATTAAGAATATGTTCCTATTTAATGCATGGACAGTACGTCGCCATAATTCTAAAAAGCAAGCCTTATTTTGGCGTTGTAGTGTATACAAATGAAGAAAGCCGAGAATCTCTCATTAATTTTCTTCATCCACCCGGAATATCAAGCTCTTATATCTGGCCAAATAGAAAAGAGGAATATTGGATTCCGGATTGTAAAATTCTTTCCAAGGTTAACGGTCCCTCTTCACCAAAAGGAAGGAAATATTACTACCACGCTGATATTTGCTAGAGTTGAGCGGCATCAGGGAATGCCAAGAAAGACGCGCTACAGCTGATGAAAGATCTGCCGATGCCATGACAAGGATCGCATCATCAATTAAGGATATTTCTGTTGCGCTTTGCCACCGATTCAATAATTCAGACCAGAGTACCGTTTTATAAAACCTCGGGTGTAGAAACCAGTTTCATTCATATAACCCTTAAATATATATAAATATATATATAAATATTCATAGTACAGTTTAAAAATTACAATATTCAAAGGTAATAAATAACATCCTTTCTAGGGATATTTTTAGTTCAATCTTCGCACGAAATCTGCTGAAGCTTTCATCGGTCTTGGGTGGAGCTCTGATTGGCACATGCGTACAGTCAATTGCACCTATACAGCCTGGAAACATTTTTATCTTTAACCTACACATTATAAAACGTATTGAAGTAGGTCAGAAATTAAAAGGGTCCTTAGCCTTAAAAGATCATAATTACGCGCCTAACATGATTCATAATGTGCTCCATCTCGCATGTAGGGAATTTAATGGTCTTTTTGAGGAGCGTGTCTGTTGAGGAATTGCTAACAGATTTCACGCACCTTGAAACAGTTGACTGACTCACTCGGAGCAATAGCTCCTGACCAACCGCCCGCTGGTACGTGTCAACCGCAAAAATCTTAATGAAATAAGCACCTACAGGGTTAACAACATCTTTAAATTGACTGTTATTGACCTCAAAGTTCAACAAAAGTAGGAAAAAAACCTCCTTACTTTGTTATCTATTGAAGTAGGGGTAGGCCTTGGTCCAGTTAAACTCACTCGCAGAGCTTCTATTAAATCAATAGCCAGGGGTTTCATTAATCTAAATAACATTCCGAAAGAATTTTCTGGAAGCTCAAAGGCTTGACTGTCATCCCCAAGAACTCTTTCTCTGTTTAAACTTCTTATTTCCTCAATTTCAGCCGCGCGTAACGAATGTACTACCATTACCAAGGAAGCCATTTTGAATTTTGGCGGGGAAAAAAGCGGGAAAACCGTTTAGAACGTTCGTGATAAAGTTATAACACTATCAAACGGATGGCGATACGATATACCCGACATTTGGCGTTATCATAACGCGTAATATCGTAACGCCGACATGTGAATCGCATTTTTATCTCACCGTGTGACGTAGTCCAGGAGAGGTTCTGTAACGGCCGTATCTGTGTGTCTGTCCGTTGTTACACCCACGGGAACGCGTTCGCAGTTTGCGTATTGGAACAAACGTGTTCCCAATTTCCGGACCGCAATGACAGTTCACAGAAATTTGGAAAATTGTATTTCTCTCCGTTGGCTACTCTATACTTGAGTTCTCACACCACCATGTTTGGTCTTCGTCCATCCCACAAGAACACCAGTCTGGTACTTTTCTGGCTTCCAACACCATCATCTTCTGTTCTTTGTCAATCCCACATTGACACCAGTCTGTACTTACACTGGCTTCTAACACCACCATCCACTGGTCTTCCGTCTATTCCACATAGAGACCAATCTGTATCATTGGCTTCTACTCCATTATCATCGTTTGGTTTTAGGATATACGCGGCGATCAGCTAGGGTTACGAGAAACGTCTAGCCTCCCTTAGGTGGGATCGGCCACCAAAGGTTTTCGCAATTGCGCTTTTTCCTTACTATTATAATGGAAACGATTTCCATTTATATACCATAATTTTAAAAGAATCGGGTAAGAGAGGTACGCTTCAATTTAAACGTCAATATTAGCAAAGTTTGAGAAGATAATAGGTATAACTTCATTTTAAACGATTTAACTATTATTGTTAGTTATTGAAGATTAATATAATTAAACATAATTATATTTTTTTAAATATTAAAGATAAACCTCTCGTGCAAAGAGAGAGATTAAATCATTGCCTCCTATATGTACCAAGACCCGTGCATGCGATATATTTCCTTCATTGCCTCCTATATCTATCAAGGCCCGTGCATTGCAATATATTTCATTCATTGCCTCCTATATCTATCAAGGCCCGTGCATTGCGATATTTTTTTCAAAACAACAACCAAAATGGGAAACTCCTCTCAGAAACGTAATAATTTCTTTTCTCTTTATATGAAATGAAAATATGGATAATATTGCGCTCCTTTTTAACGGTATGGATCCTTGCCTGTCTATTAATATTTTACGTAGGAGTAATACGTTCGTTTTGTTTTGATGTGTAAAGAAATCCTACGAAACTATAATATTCACTTTATCCATAATATAAAGTAAATATTTTGAAATATTTTTCGTAATTATGATGCATTTAGTAGTCTTGTAGCTTTAAAGCTCTGTTTCATTTAGATATTCCAAGGATAGTTTTTAATATTATTAATTGAAATAGCTGTTTATATATTACTTAAGCTATACTACATCAGTATATAGAATAATCCTTGATCTAGTGATTTCATGAAGAAGGCTAAGGTCTGGGACCCTATTCTCTAACTACATTTGTAATTGGAGTCTATTCATCCCCAAATGAAACTAATCGGTATTTTGTAACTCCAAATCCCTTTTCATTTGTTTCAAACCCTATCCAAACATTTGGCCAGCCAAATGGCCGGACAAATCGTCATTTGGATAGCTTTTTTTCACCATTTTCAACCCGTTTCTGGCCGCCATTTTTTTAAGGGGAAACAAAATTGAGAGTGGGTCCTTTTTCGTTGTCATTTTCATATTTTTTGAGGATTTGCTCATGGATTGATTTTAAATATAATTCTAGGAGAGCGATAGCTCTCTTAGATAAGACCTCATACCGACTTTAATGTATAAGGATGGTTTTTTGATTGGTTATAACTTTTTTTGTATCGTATTAACTGCTTTGAAAAAATTCCACAGAACTACAATTCGGGCCCTCAATATGTGGTTAAACTTTCAAGAAGATCCACCCATTAGTTTATTGTATAAAAAATAAAGATGCTAAGGGTGGTTTTCATTTGCATAAATTTGTCAGTGTTTTTGGTGAAAAAGTTAAATTTTCCCATAGAAATAACATGGAGTTTTTTTCAAATTTAGCCATTTTGTGGCCACCTTTTTGACATGAAATATTCGTTTGGGAACGGTTTTATATCAAAATCTTTTTTCTTAACACAATTGTTTTTCTCTTAATACAAAAATATATTTTTTTTAGCTTATTTTCTGATAAATCGCCCCCTTTTTATCCCCCTTCCTCCTCCTCTCCCACTTCCCCCTCCTCTCCCACTTCCCCCTTCGTGTGGTTCATCCACCTCTGTCATCATGTGGGCTCCCTGTGGACAAAAATATTTTAACATTATCTCTTGACGGGTGTCCCTTTCACGTTAGGTATTACACATTGACCGTATTTATATCTTACACCCCGTAATTAGACGCCTTTACTAATTTCATAGAAAACACCTTATGCCCGGTAAATTATGAATAAAAAGCGTCCTTAAATTATAAGACATTCCATACCCAATCAATTTCTTAAATCTTCTCCAATGAGCTTTACGGGGCACAAGGCCCACGAAATTACTTTGGTCAGACAACTAGTACTTACAAATTTCTTCGTCGCCTCTTCCAGGTAATTTAATGTTTCCTGAAATTGGGGTCCAAAAAGGTATTCTTGATCGGTCCAATTTTCAATCGACTTTAGCGCGATTATGGTTTTTTCCAAAAAATGTGGTCTTATTTTTTCTATCGCATTTTTTCTTCTTAAATTTTGCAATTGCGTTACAAGTTTTAGAATTTCTTGCTCTTCTTCTATTTTTTTTCGAAGCTTGCGAACGCCTACGTTAATAAAATAGAATTATAAGAGATGTTAGTCGGTAATTTACCATCCGTAAATTACCGGTAATTTACCAAAAACCCCGTAAATTACCGATTTATATCTTACCGTAATTTTAAAACGGTAATTTACCGTTAAACTACGCTAATTAACGCGGTATTAAGCTTGTGAAAGTATATAATATCATAAATTACGGTAATTTTTGTTATTCCGAAATTTTATTTGGTAATTTACCCGGTAAATTACCATTTTTAAAAATTACGGTAATTTCACATCTCTACTTGGGCTTCTTTCATAATACGATATTCGTTATGAACAGTTTTTCGAATAAATATCATTTCTTGGAGGTTAATTATACGATAATTAATTACATTTAGTCGCGGAAACTATTTTAATAAATATTTTCACGACCATAAAAACCTGACCAGTTCCTTCTTTGTAGCCACCAAATACCATAAACTATCTAAATAGAGTGCTGTCAGAAGCGCCGGTGTGACGTCACCCATGCTGTTTTCCCCATAAAGAAAAAACGGTAACTGTCATGGCCGCCCATTGCTAAAGGCAGACTCGTGACGTTTAACCTTGGATCTGACGTCACAACTGACAGCACTCTATATATAACATAACCAAACCAAACGTAACCAAACCAAACCAAACCAAACCAAACCAAACCTAACCAAACCTAACCTAACCAAACCTAACCAAACCAAACCTAACCAAACCAAACCTAACCAAACCAAACCTAACCAAACCAAACCCTTGATATGAAGGGTAAAATATAGAAAAACATGGAAAATATATATTTTTATTAATTTCCGCACCTTAATTTTAACAAATTAACCTTGAATAAATGATATTGATAGGGACTTTGCAATTCAGGCTTAACTCCGCCCCCAGCGCCATTTTGGTATGTTTTTTTAACAGAATGAAAGCTATATAAGCCCCTCCTCCTGGTATGTTTTTTAGCACTAGTGGAAAGTAGCCTGACGTTGCATGATGTAGTACTGCCAAGTCCCTATTGAAAAACGTTTGAATGCGCAAGCTAAAGTAAAGTTTAACCTTAACGTACCTCATTTTTTAATAATTGTAAGCTTCTAACTCCGATTTCTTCAGCTTTAAATAATGCGCGCTCCGTAATGAGCCCTTCCGGGCTAAGTAATAACGCGACGAGATTGTCAATTTTTAACGCGACGAGATTGTCAATTTTTAACGCGTTCATTTTTGATTTTCTTACTGTTGTTGTCGAACTTGTCGTCTCCAAAGCTAAACCGTTAGTGACGGCATCGCGCGAATCCCTCCAAATTTGTAGTAAACGACAAAAAACGTTACCACGCTCTAGGGCGCCCTCAAGCGGACCTAAAAGGAAGCTGATGCCGTTTTCCAAGGAGCACTATTTAAGGAGACGTAGCTGTATTTTAATTCACCAATAAGGAAACTTTCACTCTCTACCCAACAAAATTAGTCCATGGGAGACGGCATTAGTTTTTCTTCGTATTTTAACAACCAATTCCTATGCCGTGTCATTTAAAGAGATCTAGGTGCGATGAAGGCATTATTAATTAAAATTAAAATTATAGCTATTAAAGTTCAAAATAGCCTTTTTTTAAATTTTGACAATGGTTTAAAATACTTTTAAATATCGTTTAAAAATTAATTTGATCTAAATTAGCCAAAGGGGGGGCGAATGTTTTAGAAAGGCATTCAAGAGGTTCAAATTGGCTTTTTAATCATGATTAGTGGTTTGTAATACATTATTGGAATTAATTTGGTCGTTAATCCAGCTTATTCCCTTTCGCCGGAAGTTAGGGTTAGCTCGGGATTCATGGGGGTGAGTAACGGGAAGAAATTGGTCTGTCGTCCGCTACAGTACATATTTTTGGCTTTTGTAGCAGACGACAGACGAATTTCTTCCCGTTACTCACCCCCATGAATCCCGAGCTAAGCCTAACTTCCGGCGAAAGGGAATAAGGTGGATTAAAAAAATTAAAAGTGGCCAAAGCTGAACTTAGTACAGAATTGTTTATTTTATTATTATTAATATTATTTTCCGTTATATTGTCGGCGTCTGTAGAGCGTTTGTCGTAGCACAATTGTTAGGATAAACGTAATGATTGGTTTTGATTAAAATTAGTATAGTTTTTGAGACTTTCCTATATTAAATATTAAAGCCATAGAAAGAAGTTTAAGATTTTGACTTTAGTTGTTTTTAGGTTGTCGAAGGGTATAAAACCAAGTTTTTCTCATAAATTACAATTATTAAAATCACCCTCAGACACCCGCTGAGTGTGAGATATTTTATCAACCAATAATAAAATGGAATCCCTCCGGCGGGCGATTCCAAAAAATCTGTATTTTTTGGCCTTAATTTAATTTAATAAAATTTAAATAACTAATCAGGATTAAAACGAATTATTAAGTTTTCTAGAATAATTATGAAACGTTTCCAAACACTATAGTAATCCCGACTCTAATGGTCATTTAAGTATTTAATGAAATAGACTTTAATTTCTGTTCTCACCATTGAGTCACTTGTGTTTATTTGGGGGGGAATACTTGAAAGGGGTTTACAGAAATAAAAAGTGAAAGTGTTCTATCGGATGAAAACCTAGATGGCGCGAAGCGTCCACTCCCATTATAAATTTCCTCTGCTCTCCTCCCTGCTACCACTCGCCGAAGAGCGGAAAAATTATCCCGATCAGAATCTGTTTGGCGTTTGGGACCTCCGCACGTTGCTTTGGTAAAGGTTGTCTTACAGCTTTTGAAAAGCCTTTTTAGCGTGATTCAGCCAAACACGATTCTTAATAGGAGGTCCAAAACGCTTTAATTACAAGCGATAAAACCGTTAGCTGTTTTCAACAGTATTTTCGGTTAATTTTCTAATCGAATCATAAAGATTCGTAGAAAAATTTAGCCAAGTACAAATTTTGTACGTTTTTCTTGGCAAAATTAAATAAGGAGAGCCAAAGTGCCTCTAAACTGAGCCTTTCATTAAGAGCCAGTTTTCACGGATTGAAATAAAAACATCAAATTGATGTTCAAAAATCCTGCCGAGTACAAATTTAGTACTTTTTATCGGCGAAAATAAGAGCTAAATTTTAAAACTGAGCCTTATCAAAGAGCCAGTTAATTGCATTTCGTTATGAATGCTCTAAGCTATAAGGAGACTCCCGGAAACGAAACAGGAAGCCAAGCGTTTCAAACGGGAGTAGACGAAGGCACTGTAGATCGAGAATTTGCCTTAAATATTTTCAAGAGAGTGATTGACGGGTCTTTTGAAGGGAAGTTGCTTTCTAGCATTCCCAAGGAAGGTGTAAAGGGGGGTGACGTTTATGTCTTATCAAACGACACATTTAGTGAGAAACAATTGTTAATGGGAGATGACATGTCTTGGCGACTAAAGCAGACAATTGGCAAGAACGATAACAGTTCAGTCATCCAAAGATACTACTATCTGAAACTAGGCAAAGGTCGTGACAATTACACAACTGAATTTAAAAGACACGTCTTCACATTTAAAGACTCGATAGATCGCCCCGTAGTGTACCTCGTTCACTATTTGGGAAGGCAAAGCCTAGGTCAAAGATCAACTCCCGAAAACATCCCTCAAGAAACTGATAAAAGAAAAGGTCCTATCAAAAATGACCAACAACATCTTTCTGCAGCAAACGAAGACCTCTTGCTCAGAAACGAGGAAGAGTTATTTGTCAAAGATAACACGGAGGTACCTGTCGATAATGGATCAGAGACACATTTTCCTCAAGATTTAGAAAACAATGATAAAAGGGTAAATATTGAAGACATTCCAGATGAATGCAGTTTATCTAAACCCTGGACTAGTCAAGATTCTCTCTGTTCATTGATGTCCTTGAGATCTACCGTTTTTGGAACCACAATGAAACAAATTAAGATTGACCGCGAACTAGTGGTTATAATTGCAAACCCCCAAGGAATTGAGTTGGGGAAACGACTTTTAAAGGGGAAAAAATTTGTCAGTTTGCAATGCATTTATTGCAGTACATCTATGAACTTTGGGGGTTTCTATGTCACCACCTTTTCAATGCGAAATACAGAGTTAGAAAGCGATCCGTGTTTTGACTTATGCTACGTCCTTCACGAAAACATATATCCCGAGTACACGTTGAAAAACGTCTGGGAAGATTATTTGTGCAAAGAGTTGCAATTTTTTCAATATGGCGTTATCGAAGCTGAAATTCCTATTCTCATGGAGTACAGTAATAAGAAGTTTTTAGAGTCCATTAAAAACCATTTGACCCAAAATAATTTGTTGTTTTGTCCAACACAAATTAGGGATGACATCCGCAACTTTTTGACACAAAATGATGTGTATAACTCCTCGCTAATTGAAGAAAAAATATGCGAATTGATAGAATGCGAAACGGTGCAGCATTTTGACAAGCTGTACGAAACATTTTCTTTGGATTGGCCATTAGAATTTGAGGTATTTGCTGAGTCAATCTTGAAGAATGATCTAAAATATCATGGAATCGCCGCCCATTTCAAGAAATTTGGAGCTTTTCAAGATAAAATTCCAAACCTGGGAGAAGATTCCGAAGCCTTCTCGGCAACTTTGAAATTGTTGCTCGAAGACATTGGGAAACTCACGTACGACCAAACTGCGCTGATTTACATCATGAAACAGCTTTTGACTTTGGTGGAATTTAACAAAGTTTACCAAAACGAAGAGCCTCGCGTACATTCTTTAAAACCCAAAGTAAAACCGAAACCTTGCAGTGCGAGTCAAATTTGGATCTATTGAAGCCACCGTAGAATCAGTCATATCGGGTACATACGTCTACCCCGAAAATACAGAGAAGCATTCTGGAGCACCCTTAGTGTCAGATGCCACCTTAGCCAAACTGTGCCTCGAAAGTCACTTGGTACATAAGTGCAATGACGCATATATGGTTCAAGATCCAAATAAACCTTACAGAGTAAATGTTGCAAATTTCGAAGATCGTTAAATGCCTTGTAGTTGCGGTTCACGTAAAAAAATTGCTTTCACTTGTTAGCAGTTACAAACTTCGAAAAAGATAATCATCCTACGGTTAAAGAACCGTCTATTATTCCTCTTAGCGAATTGAGGAAGAGAAAGAAGAAAAACCCAAAAAGGGACTCTGTACTTTCTTCCCTGGGTGACGGTGTTGGTTTAATTATAATTAATAAAAATTAATTACCGGACTACTTGCGTATAAAATACTAGGTATTTACAAATAATTCAACTTTATTTACGCAATAAAATTTTAAAACTCGGAAAAACAATAAATTTTACCGAGCTCCGACGACTAGTTTCGCATCTTACAGATGCATCATCAGGTCTAAATTAAGGGGCGAGATTTTCTATCACAAATTAACAATCATCACGTGGTTCCATAAAGGTCGGGGATTTTTCTATTCCAAAGTTCAATAATATAGCTACCCGGACCGTCGTCTCGGTTTAGAGCTTGTAGTTTTTTACGTTTTTTATAAATTTCAAATGATTCGCGTACATTAAGTTTAATGTAGTTGTCAAACATCGCAATGTTTTTTATATTAATAAAATCAATTGTATGGTCAGGGTGTTTGGTGATGTGTTCTGCCAATGCTGAAGAGTAATCCTTATTATTTTTGACGTCATTTTTGTGTTCGTTAACTCTAAATTTTAAATTGCGTTTGGTTTGACCTATATATGCATGGTCACAGGAACATGTTATTTGGTAGATGCCAAATTTGTTCGAGATTGGGATCGGGTCTTTCAAAGAACCTATCAAATTTTGAATTTTTCCTACTGGTTTGAATATAGGTTTTATACCGCTTTGGCTGAACACATTACCAATCAATTCAGAAGTATGTTTATAATATGGGAGTACAATCATTTGTTTAGGCTTAATTTCTCTAGGAAGTCTTGTTTTACTGTAAATCTTGTTACGGATGGATATCCGGTCGATGCTTCTAATTAAGGTGTCTTCGTTGAAACCTCGATCTTTTGCAATGGCTTTTATCATGCGGATTTCTTTATTGAGACATTCTTGGTCAGAGCAAATCAATGTCGCTCTATTGATGTAGGAATGAAACGCTGTAAGTTTTTGGGACAGAGGATGGTTGGAATCCTTGTGGGGGGGCATTGCAACGGAGAATGGTTTTCTGAAGACAGAGGTGCTAATTACGTTGTCAGATTTATTAATTAGTATGTCAAGGAAATTAGAAAAAACAAATTAGAAAAAATTGCGTTACTCAATTCCCCATTTAAAATCAACTTCTGGAAACGCTATGTCGATGACATCCTAGCAATTTGGCAACATCAAACGTCAGACATCGAAAAATTCCTAAATTATCTGAACAACATTGATCAGTGTATCCAATTCACGGTGGAAAAGGAACATAACAACGAATTACCCTTCCTTGACATACTAATTAATAAATCTGACAACGTAATTAGCACCTCTGTCTTCAGAAAACCATTCTCCGTTGCAATGCCCCCCCACAAGGATTCCAACCATCCTCTGTCCCAAAAACTTACAGCGTTTCATTCCTACATCAATAGAGCGACATTGATTTGCTCTGACCAAGAATGTCTCAATAAAGAAATCCGCATGATAAAAGCCATTGCAAAAGATCGAGGTTTCAACGAAGACACCTTAATTAGAAGCATCGACCGGATATCCATCCGTAACAAGATTTACAGTAAAACAAGACTTCCTAGAGAAATTAAGCCTAAACAAATGATTGTACTCCCATATTATAAACATACTTCTGAATTGATTGGTAATGTGTTCAGCCAAAGCGGTATAAAACCTATATTCAAACCAGTAGGAAAAATTCAAAATTTGATAGGTTCTTTGAAAGACCCGATCCCAATCTCGAACAAATTTGGCATCTACCAAATAACATGTTCCTGTGACCATGCATATATAGGTCAAACCAAACGCAATTTAAAATTTAGAGTTAACGAACACAAAAATGACGTCAAAAATAATAAGGATTACTCTTCAGCATTGGCAGAACACATCACCAAACACCCTGACCATACAATTGATTTTATTAATATAAAAAACATTGCGATGTTTGACAACTACATTAAACTTAATGTACGCGAATCATTTGAAATTTATAAAAAACGTAAAAAACTACAAGCTCTAAACCGAGACGACGGTCCGGGTAGCTATATTATTGAACTTTGGAATAGAAAAATCCCCGACCTTTATGGAACCACGTGATGATTGTTAATTTGTGATAGAAAATCTCGCCCCTTAATTTAGACCTGATGATGCATCTGTAAGATGCGAAACTAGTCGTCGGAGCTCGGTAAAATTTATTGTTTTTCCGAGTTTTAAAATTTTATTGCGTAAATAAAGTTGAATTATTTGTAAATACCTAGTTGGTTTAATTGTTGAAACTGTTGATAAATCGAAGAATCAGTTATTTTCCACTCCGCGTAGTGAAATGGGCGATGATAAGTATCCGTTCATACCTAGTAGCTCATCTGTTGATGACGTTCTGAACAATAATAAATCTAAGAAGGTCAGTTTTCATGACATTGAATTGAAAAGTGATTTTTGTGATTCGAAGAGTGATAAGGAAATCAGCGTTCAACCGAACAATGAAAAAGAACAAACTTGTGTCATTCATAGCTTTTATAGCGACAGAAATCTGGATGAAATAACTAGGGACCCAAAGTATGAGACCCTAGAAGTCGGAAAACATATATCGGCTTTTATACTAAACAACACAATGACAACATTAATCAATGAAATGAACGCGAACGAAACCGTATTAGCTGTCAGCAGTGACCAATATGTTAAAGCGTTCAATAGCTTCACTAAAAACAAAACAGAATTGAACGATTTATTTGAACACTTCTTCGTCAATGAAGCCTGGAGAAAAGAATTGATAGTCGTCCTAATTCCTAGTACACCCGGCATTACAGGACATTGGATGTTAGGGCTCATTTGCCTTAACGCAGAAGAGATACATATATTGGATTCCTCAACAACGCCGGAAGAAAATTTTAAAGATCACTTTGAAGCATTGGCTGTTTTGCACTTGTTAGCCATGATAGCTATAGCTTCGGGCAATCAGAGCAGCTCGGAAATGAGTGATTGGAGCTATATTGTTCCCTCGGACACTTTAAAGCAAAGGAGACCTTTTGACAGCGGTTTATTCACTCAGTTAGCTTTATGTTACCTTCTAACGGGTGAAGAACCCCAGCCAATATCTAGTGAAATGGGAAGAAAATGGTTATATGAAACGTCTAAAAACCGATCGGCCTATTTGGACCCCGAAAATGATTCGCAAAAGCCGGAAGTTATTCCTTCTTTAGCTTTCGGGTCTCTAATTGAGAAAGTGCAAACAAAAAAAGTCTCGATACATTTACACCCACGAAGTATTTTATGCGTTGTTGGTTTCAAAATTTACCAGATAGTCCAAGTTATGCAGATTTTTCTTTCAAAGATCATACATACGCGGACACAAAATATATCTTTGCGCAAATTGATACCGAAATTAATTCAAATTACGAGTATGAAATTTAGAGTAGTATAAAATACGATAAAGAAAATACTGGCAAAGTGTCTACTCGAGTTGACTCAAAGAGGAAATTTTCTGGCGACGAATATTCTCAAAAGCCTATTGCTTTAAATACCAGTCTAGGTAAAGATAAAAAATATCGCCCAAGCTTTGGTGATAATTTACTGGAAAATAATATCCCGAACCCTTCGAAATATAACGAACAAAATGAGCCAATTATTGGGCTCTTAAAAGCTTGGGATTATAATTTAGAAACTGTGCCTTTTAACCAGATTCAGGAAGGTCATTATGATGAGAACGACGAGTTGAAAACCCTAAATTTTAGGAATTGGATCAGTACTTCACTTTTGAATCTTGCGGCAAACGTCATTATTAAGAGCACAGGTAATGATGAAATTGGTACTTATAAGTACGTGCTGCATTTACCTTCGCACTTGTAAGAAAAAACCTACGAAGGTGTCACTAAAGATAATCTCGAGTACCTTAAAGAGGTTTGGAAATTTTTGTACCTTCATGAAGGTTTGAACAGAGACATAATTGTGGTATCCATGGTAGATAAAATACTTGTCCAAAAAGTCCATTGTTATTTGGGAGTTATAAACTTCAGGGAAAAATCAATTTATATAATGGATCCATACAGAAGCGTTCCTGACGAAATTCATTTCCGGGTTCTGCTATTTACCGCTTACTTAGCGTACGACGTGGCTGACCACGATTTTGACCCCGAGGAGTGGAAATTCTTTGCAAGTAACGATTGTTGTGAACAGCAAAATTCTTGGGATTGTGGTTTGTTTACGAGGCTCTACATATATGCCATAGTAACGGGTAAAAAATCTCAAGAAATAAAAATTAGTGGTTTGGATGGACGAAAATGGCTGTATAGCCTTTACAAAGCGTATAACCCAAAAGTGCACTGGCAGAGAGATGGATATCGTGTTTCTGCCCGTAAAATAAAGAACATTGAGAAATTTCCATTAACTGACCATATTCAAGGAATGAAAATCAAACCGACGATGATAAACACAGAGGATGTATCTAGCCGATGGTTGAGTCAAGAAAATACTTTCTTCAACTATACAATTTGCGCGACGGGAAAGGACCTCTGCCAAAAAAAGGGAAGAAACGCAAATTCTGTGTGTTTCGTGTCGTAAATGGCGCCATTTAAGTTGTGACAATCGTGGAATGAAGAGTTACAGAACTTATTACGTGTGCACAACTTGCAGAAAATTTAATAGCCAGATTACACCTGAGCGATTGCATACTAAATTAAGTCGCCGATACGTTAAACCGAAGTTCTCAACGCCCACTGTAATATCGAAATGTTTTTGCGGTGGTTTAGGGGGACCACCATTTTTCTGTTGCGATCATTGCAATCAAAATTACCACGTAGCATGTTCAAATGGAAAACACGAGTGTGTTCGCGGTGAAAAACAACAATTGGTATGTCTGCCGTGCCAAGGAATTTTGCGAAGTGGAATAGTAAATGTTGGAGGAAAGAGCTGCTGGTTATCTTCCACCATTCAAGCGCTCGTGGAAGTAGAG
Organism: Phalangium opilio; assembly: GCF_054372755.1. Lineage (NCBI taxonomy): Eukaryota > Metazoa > Arthropoda > Arachnida > Opiliones > Phalangiidae > Phalangium > Phalangium opilio. The sequence continues at coordinate 4,319,213 of NW_028324157.1, forward strand.
TTGTTTCATCCAACAGATAGCTTTAGCCAAGCTTTAAAATGCTTTTTGGAAAACGTTACTAACAATAACGTAATGAATAAAAAAGAAATTTCAATATTTTTAAATTGGATTCAAGAACAAAACTCAAGCCTGAAAAGTGATTTACAGAACGATCCGGAAGAGTTCATTAATTCCATAATTGAAAATGAGATGCCAAAGGAACGTCTTTCGGAAATAATTGTCTCTCAAATATGTAAATCATGCGGATCTGAAGAAATACAAGAACAGCCTTATTTCAGCACCGGTTTCGTTGTAAACTTAGACGTTAGCGGAAAAGGTCTATTCGAAAGATTTGAAAGTCATATTAAAGGCATTTCCATATCCAAAAAATGCCAAAATTGCAACAAGAATCTACTGGAGAAAACGAAAGTAGTTCTCTCCAAATTAATAAAAGTGTATTGTCCAAGGATAACTGGTACACCAATAGTTCAAACTCAATCGTGTCCATTAGAAGATGATTTGTATATACACGAAAGAAAATACAAATTAAGAAGCGTTATAGTTCGATTAGGATCAAACGCTAGTTTTGGACACTATAAGACTTATTGTCGAAAATCAAATTATTGGGTAATTTATGATGACGATTCGGTAACCATGGAAGAAAATGTCGATCTGAGTCGTAATTGGACTCAAGCTTTCTATGAAATCAAAAATGATTGAACAATTAATTAATTTCTTCGATACAGAGGTTCAAGAAACGCATGGGGCGTGTTTAGGAATTAGGTTACGTTATGCATATCTGTAACGCAAATAAACAATAGTACAATTTTGACAAATATACAATGAAACTCAATATCAATTTTAACAAGCCAAAAATGTCCTTATACGTAGTGAACCTTTCATAATTTGGGGATCCAAACCACACGTGACCCCACTTGTTCAAACTTATTGGTTCAACAGTGAAGTTAACCACGCATATATAGAACTAAGTTTAATACTCTCTTTAAAATTGAAAGAGAAATGCAGGAGAAAACTTGCAAATAAAGTTTTGATTATTTAAATTATTCCTGCCATAGTTGTTTTAAAAACATTAACGAACAAATATTTATTTGGCTCTGAAGACCCATTCTGTTACCTCCACGTCGGTCAGAGCTGGAAACTATTAAATTTATGATAGGCTAAAACAGAGGGCTTATTTGTTAAACTGTTATTACTTAACAATTTTTAAAATAATCATCTCATTGATAATCTTGAAAAATCATTTAACCCTTAGCGAGAGAATATCAGGGATCTAGTTGAAAAATTTGACAAGGCAATTGAAAAACAATTCGTTATTTCCACATAAAGTGGAAAAAGCCGTGGCAAAAAGGTTTTAGCCACGCGGTTTTTACCTGGAAAAAACCACGTGGAAAAAAACGCGGCAAAAACTAGTTTTTCCACCACTGGAAACGTGCCAACCCTGCTATTAACGGGCTTTAACGCTTTTCGAATGTCACGCCAAAAGAAAAAAAAGTCGTAAGGCTAAGATGGCCTGTGGAATATTTCAAATATTTCTTTGTATTTTTTATTTAATTTTTTTTTCTTATTTATCGAACTCAACAAATTCAAATGTTTAAAGCTTAAATTTCAACAAAAAACACCTGTAAATAAAAAACTACTAGGCCTAGAATACCTTTTTTCTGTTAATACTGTATCTAATTTTAGTTTTTTGTAAAGCGAGAGAGTTGGGGGTCCGGGGATAAACCAGTGACACACGTGTTCAGGTGTAAGATAAACATCTTTGACGTCACGGAAAAAAAGGTGGTGACTTGGTAAACCCCTGGGCCACGCTCTCTAGCTATAAAAACAAACCCTTTTGTACGGTCCCAGGACCATGGACAAAGCAATTGCTTTGCCCATGCCATGACCAAGATTATAACTTGTTTGAAAAATAAGAATGCTTTCACGAGTCAGCGAAAAAGGATAGTCGGCTCTCGAGCCTTTCTCAACCCTCTCCCAAATGGAGAAAATGACTCAAAATTTTTTGAAATAATTAACCAAAAGTTAAACCCAAACGTATTTTTCAGTCGGTACGTTTAAAAAATTAAGTCTCTCCCCACAGCGTAAAAAAATATCCCAGAAATCCCAAGCAAAACTTAAAGCAATTTTCTATACGGCCAAAGTACATCTTGGCAGGCCGGCATTGGTGTTTTTTTCCAATTTTCAGCTAATTAATATAAATAATGAATTTCAAACATCTAATCATGATTAAAAACAACTAATAAACCTATAGAATAATTATTCAAGGATAATTTACTATAAATAATTTACATTTAGCCTAAAAATTTGGCTAGTACGCGAAATAAGGTCAAACAATTCGCAGTTTGACCATCCATGGTTTAACAAACCAAGTCTGAAACCATGGATAAATAATGTGCTCGAGGAAATTTGTTTTCACTCTACAGGACAGGAAATTTGTTTTCACTCTACAGGACAGGCCACTCCCTATCTCGGACGACAGCCTATTCTGTATATACTCTGCATCGGTTGTCAGCACGCGCAAAGCTAGTTCTCTTTCTAACCTTGCTTTGTACGTGCTGTCAAGAGACGAATAACTTCGGGATCTTCAGGATTTAAAATATCCGCTAGTTTTTTAGCTCGAGTGCACGGACCTCTAGGCCTCAGTTTCAAATAAGTGTGAAATTGCCTACATCCTACTACACGTATTTGAAACTAGGGCCTAGATGTCTGTGCACTCGAGCTAAACAACTCGCGGATATTTTAAATCCCGATTTTCATCGTCTGACGTCAACACGCGCAAAGCTACGTTAGTGAAACATTCAGGAAATACTTCCGAATAATTTTAAAATTCAAATTTGGTTCAGATTTCATGGATAATTTTAAACAAGGACGTCCGACCAATCGCGTAATGTCCTGCCGTTTTGTTAACAAAATTCTCGTGGGACGTTCCGTGTGGAATGAAATTTATCACGCTAAAAGAGTGTTTTTAGACATAATGAAGCGCGCTTGGATTTATCGACGACTGGTAATTTAGCTAGATTATCGACGACTGGTAATTTAGCTAGATTACCGTCGGCTGGTAATTAAGCTTTTTCTCTCCTGTGTTTTCAAAACAATTTTAATTAATATGAAGGCTGAAGTAACAGATATTAATAAAAACTGTCTTTGTAGACAAAGACCAGAAAGTAAGATAAGTTTAGAAAATTAACTGCCTGAAGAAACAGATATTCAAATTTTCACTTTTGAAGACATGATTATAAAACATCAATTATTTAAAAAAAATTCTTATCTTTCTTTTTTTCACCAAAATTTCATTTTCCCAAAATATTTTTCAACAATATTTACCCATGTATTTTTTTCTCAATAGTAGTTCAAGAAAAAAATGGCATCTAGAAGAATTTAAAGGATACTAGCTTGATACTAGGTTTTATTTTCGACTAACATTTGCAATTAGGATATTCAAATACTTGGATATCTGAAAAGATTTCTCTTGAAGTGTTTGAATTTTTATTTTTTAAAATATGAAATATTGCGAAGCGGAAAATAACATTGGCTTTTTCATTGTGATTTAGTTATTTGTGTCGAAAGGATCTGTAGATTGATCGTGATCTTTGAGAGCTATACAGCACGTTAATATTTGATACTTCAAAACATTACAATTGAAGAATACGTTTTGTTAAGTTTTAATACGGTTTTATTATAGCAGCTCTCAACAATTTTCTGTCCATTTTATTCTCTTTATAGGGCCGAATTCTCTACCTAATTTCAAATTTTTGATAGAAAATAAAATGTAACGCGTACTATTTTTAAAATGTTGCGCATGTTTCTTGTTAAAATATTGTTCTGAAGTAATTTTGGTGAACAAAAGTAAGATAAGAATTTTTTGAAATAATTGATAATCATGTCTTCAAAAGTGAAAATTTGAATATCTGTTTCTTCAGGCCGTTAATTTTCTAAACTTATCTTACTTTCTGGTCTTTGTCTACAAAGAGAGTTTTTATTAATTGATTCATGGAGTTTAGACTCATTAAATGTTAATAAAATTGTATATAGCGTGGTTTCGGCAAATAGGTAAAGATAATCAAAAAAAACATCTGAATCATATCACAAAATAGTAAATTATAAACAATAACAATTGATACCTATAATCACTACAGTGGAAGCCACCCGACAAAATTATTTTTAACCTTATTAACCTTAATGAACCAACTTATCCCGGACGGACACCCAATTTGTAACGAGTTTTGTTCCAAAACCTTTGTTTGAATGAAAATTTTTGAACTTAATCCTTAAACCCTTCAAACGTTTGAACGGAACTACGGCTACAAATGAACTATCCTTAAGAAACACTGCGGGTTCCTCGCTAAACTTTCAGGGTTTGCGAGTTGTCTAGAGGTGAAGTGGCTTCTGCATGTAGTGACGCTAGGTATAAGCTTAAATTACATAAATAAACATTGCGAGGGGATACTTCGTACGAGTTGCCATTTAATAATCATAAAACATGAAAATAAATTGTCTCGATTGAGACTTTAAAAAGATACTCCTTAAGGGGGAAGTCTACCGTTTTGAAGAAATAAAGGCAAATTTTCTTGACCTAAATACAAGATAACTAAATAAGATAGAACATCGCGGTTTGTTTTAAAAATAAATTTAATGCCCATTGTAGCGATTGAAATAGTTTTGAGAATTTTTCAAGTATAATTAGTAGTCGTTAATTTTTGTTTAAAATAGAGAACTCCCTGAACTGGAATCTCCAGTTCTAAACACTCGAATTGCAAAATTCCAATTGTCAGCGGTCCGTACCGAGACTTTGTAGCGAATGATTGGCTTTGGTGACTCTAGCTTAAATAGATTTAAATTAAATGCAAAATTTGTAATCCGAAGCCAGCTTTTCAGGTTTTCTAAAGATGGCGCCACTATGTATGAGTTGGCTTTTGCTATAAACGTCATCTCATCCCTGGGCGAGTTCTAAGCCTTCCTGTCAATCATTCGTCCACGCCCTTGTATAACCCCATGCTCCCCAAATTTTACCGTCATATTGTCTTTCTCTACACAGTCCTTCTATTGAATGGTGGGAGGGGGTATGAGGGAACATTTTTTTTGAATAGGCTATTCTTGTGCATATAGAGCTTTACCTTGTGTATCCTTTCTCGAAGGTGGGCAAATTTTGTAGCCATTCATATATGGTTTGGGGCCACTTGGGCTTTGCGAATGATAGGATACCTCATGTGTTACAGATAATTTTCATTAGGCTCTCACTATAGTGTTCTAAGTATTGCAACGCCAATAAGTTTCTTTTTAGTTGTAATAATGACCATGTAATTTTTGGACAATAGTTACTTATTGTAATATTAAAAATTTTGAAAACGGGAATTTGAAAAATTAGCAAATATGGGTAGGAAAAAAGTATTCGTCCTCTATGCAGGAAGCCTCTATCACGAAAGAACCGTTTTAAACAAATTAGTAAAAAACGATTATCGGAAAGGTAATAATGTTTAGATACCAAACTTTTACCATAATTTTATTGGTATGAATAGTGTTAATTATTCTTACCGTAGTATTTTAGCGTATCGAATCGATAGGATTATTTCGTTTCATTTAAAATTTTCAACATTAGGCAACTATCCCTTAATTTAATAATAAGTAATTTACGTTAGTAATGCGTGTCTAATACATTGACTGGAGCATGGATAAAGAATGCGCGTGAGGAAATTTGTTTTCACGCTATAGGATCGGCAACTCCCTATCTCAAACGACAGCTTATTCTGTATATACTCTGTTGTCAAAACGTGCAAACCTAGGTCTCTATGTAACTTAGGCTTGTGCGTGCTGACAAGAGACAAAAAGTTGAGGATTTTCTGGACTTAAAATCGTTTAAAATATTCTGGTTTTTTGTCTCTTGTCAGCACGCGCAAGGCTAGGTTACATGGAGACCTAGCTTTGCGCGTCTTGACAACCGATGTTGTAACAGAGTATATACAGAATAAGCTGTCGCTCGAGATAGGGAGTTGCCTATCCTGTAGAGTGAAAACAAATTTCCTCACGCGCATTCTTTATCCATGGACTGTAGTATAGAGCTATCTCAGAAGCCTTAGTGTGACGTCACCTATGCTATTTTCTCATAAAACCAAAGCTAAGCCCACTCCCAAAGCTAAGCCCGTGACGTTTTACCTAGACACTGACGTCACCACTGAGATAGCTCTATACATAATTTTCAGGAAACGATTGCCAGACATTTGTGAGCCCAATTCAATCGCAACTTACAACAGAGTGAAAGCCAGCAGTTTGGTTGGGTTAAGTTCCGAAGCTGAGATGGGCTCACAAGGTCCTGGCAATGCGCAGCGCAAGCTGTGGGCTGTGCTAAGGTCCTAACTTGACCGACTGTTATACGTGCTGATTGTTGAAGACGAAAGTCTAATGACCTTGTTTTTCTATGGCTCGGCCTCTTTTCAGCACGGACTTGTCTGGTTTGTCAATCCTACACAAAAATCAGAAAGTTACACTTTTTTACATCCCAATATTATGTACATGTGTCACATGTGCATGATAATCGGTTACAATATGTCGTTATGTCGATGATCATCAAGAGTAACCCAATATATCATTACTTTGTATGTTTCACATTTATCAGTATCTTTATAATCTAGGCTATAGGTTCTACGCTGTTATTTATCGACCTTTGGGACACGTCTGAGCAGGGAAGTTCACCACGGGAGTCAAAGGGGTTTCGTTAAATGTAACGTGCTTTTGGAATGGATTAGGACATACGTTTTCGAGTGTTAAGCTCACAACAAAAGAGGTTGTAAAGTTTTATTCCACTAAAAGTGTACCTGGAACCATTAATGGTCTTCTGCAGTAGGGTTTTTAAGGCCATCTTCAATCAACAGACAATTAGCTTTTCTAATCAATCCTATGTTACATCTGTTGGAGTACCTCAAGGCTCCGCATTAGGACCCCTTCTTTTTACAATATACGTAAATGACTTATCGAAGTATGTTAAATCCTCTGACATATCTCAGTTTGCTGATGATTCAAAATAATACAGTGTAATTAAGACGCACAAGGATTGCTTAGCTCTCCAAGGAGACATTGATGGCGTTGAAAGGGGGAGTTTACTTAATAAAATACCATTAAATAACCAAAAAACAACTATTGTCACTTACACACGTAAAACCAATAAGTTAACTTTCAACTATACGTTAGATAGAATTACATTACATAGAGCGAGTTACCATAAAGATCAGGGAATAATATTGGATAGTAAGCTTATTTTCAAGGAACAAATATCTGACGTTACATCTCGTTTTTAAGATACTGTATATATCTCTTGTAAGAAGTATTTTGGAGAAGAATATTTTAATTTATGGAGGATGTGCTGAGTCAAGTCTGCAAAAAATAGAACGAATCCAAAGAAAATTTATGGAGCATTATTATTTCAATTTTAAATGCGAAACTATCTACAAATACTGTCTCGTAATAGAATATCTTGGACTATAATCATTAAGAATTAGACGAAATATGCTTGAAATATGTTTCCTTAAAAAATTACTAATGTGCCAGTTGGATTGTCCCTATTTACTGTCTAGAGTCTATCTTAATGTTCCAAAGCAGAGAACGCGCCAGAAATCTAATTTTTACTGTAAAAACCCTCAAGAACTTAATCCAATATCAAGGCTACAAATAACGGCTTACTCTTACAAGGATGTCGATTTTTTCTTTTATGGAATATCATACATTAAAAATTATTTTAAAAAAGGGGTAACTTAGTTAATTTAATATTTCGTTTTTAAATGGTTTTTAAATAGTTAAACTAGCAATTTACAGTACTTAATCTGGCAGAGGCATAATTGATAAAAAAATCATAAAAATAAATTTTAAAAATCATAATGACAACAATTTTAAGAAAAAAAAAATAACTTCGAGTTATTGTATTTTATTTTATTTAGTTACACAATGAAAGTGAATTTTTTATTTAAGACCTCGTGACCCATTGTTAAAAGCCCTCGGGTGTTATGGACACGCAATAAAAATTGAATTGAATTGAATATTTGTTTATATCTCGCCCTATCAAAGTAAATTTGATCCATTTTTAATAAAATCTCTCCCTATCAAACTAAATATGATCCATTTTTGATAAAACCTTTCCCTATCAAATTAAATTTGATCCCTATTTGATAATATCTCTCCCTACCAAGTTAAACTTCATCCGTATTTGATAATATCTCTCTCAATGAAATTAGATTTTATACGTATTTGATAATATGACAATAACTCAAACAAAATTTGACTAAATACTAATTTATTCCTCAGAGGTTCGGAATTTTAAAAGATTGACAATTTTATATGATGAATTACAACGTGATAATTTGTTGATGATTAATTACAACGTGGTAATTTTATCCGGTACGCGACAATTTGGTCACGCCGTTTTGTCTCGCCGACTCGGTCTACGAACAAATTGTTCTCTGGAAAATTGGGTCTCGAGACAACTTGGTCTTCGGGCAAATGGGTCAAGGGACACTTTGGTCTCGAGACAAATTGGTCCCGGTACAATTGGTTCTCGGGACAAATTGGTCCCGGTACAATTGGGTCTCGGGAAAATTGGGTCTCGGGACAAATTGGTCTCTGGACACGAAAGTCTCGTTTTAAAAAAAGATCACTACTACTGAATTTTTAAAACACCCAAATTTAACCGAACCAAACCTTACCTAACCGAACCCAACCCAAACTTGTTTGGAGGCAAGAAGATTATTTATATAAATATTAAAAGTAGTGATGCCACGAATATTCGGTTACTATTCGGTATTCGGCCTATTCGGCCATTTTTTTCGTATTCGGTATTCGGCCGAATATTTCGTAATATTCGGCCGAATACCGGATATCCAATCATGAAGGAAAAAAACGGAAAAATTACTCAAAAAATTATTTATTTCAATAACAATTTTTACTTTAATATTTACAAAAGGAGATGATCTAAAAGGACATAGCTTTCCAGCCTAGGAATGAAGGTATTGTGTGTCAGGTTTTCTCTAACGAACGTCTCATCACGAGTGTTCCTAAAACTTGATATCCCAAGGCTAGGCCGAATGTATTTACTGTAGAGTAAATGGTAGTTGAACACCCAAAGTTTTTCTCTACTAACACTTTTTCTCGGCGCCAACTAACATCAGCCGAGGAAAGCTGGGTCTCACTAAAAAAATTCCACCCCCCTTAAAAAAGGTACGAAACTTGTGATGAGCTTTTCGGCCAATAGAGACGTAGATCCGCTCGCGTAGATCTAAGGCGATCGGAGTTTACGTTATGGCGGAGCAAGTTAGGTTTAAATGTATTAATTTAGAAATGGATAAAGGGCTCTCAAAACAAACTCAGAGTATTTCCGTGCCAAAAACATTATGTCGAATTAATCACCCTCTTTAAAAACGTTTGCACTCCACACGATACACCGTTGCCATAAAAAACGCAAACACCGTGCAATTGGATGAACCCTCCATGCTTGAACTTACTCGGATAAAAAATGAACCCCGCCTGTTTTACTTCACTCTCCACCGCTGTGGAGCGCTGCTTCAAAAGCTCGTTCTCGGTCGTGGCCGATATTTTAGAAATTTTATCTCTCCATTCACGCGAGCTCCGTTGGAAACTTTAAAAAGCTTAACGTCAGAACTTTCAGACACAGAGGCTTCGGCAAAAAATCTTACATAGGAACTTGGTCTAAGATTATTCTACTTGTGATATTTATAATCTATCAGTGGTAAGTTGTGATGAATAAAAAAAGCATATAGGGAGAGGGCGTTTGTCAGGGAGGGAAAGAACATCCGACGTCGTTTTATACCTCTACTTAGGGGAGCGTTTGTAGGCGCGATACTGAAATTCCCCCGTTAGGGGGATGGAATCAAGGTAAGAGATATAAGCCTATGACGTGGCAAGAATGGGTTTGCCCTCTCCCTATAGTGACACGATCTACTCGCAAATGAACCAAAAACCTGAAGACGTTATAGACGGGTGCTATAGTGTTAAAGAGAGCGCGTTGAAAAATCACCCTTTTCATTCCCTCCTTCCCGAGTTTATCACCAACGTTGAAAGCTTCCGCGCAGGCGCGCTGTAGCAGAGGCGGTAGAGAGCGGATCTAAACAGTGTATCCCTCTCTCTGCTTGCGCGCCAATATTGCGCAGAGCAGTAATCGCGTTACAGCTAGTGCCGAGAGGAGAGGAGAGTTTTCCCACGTGACCCTACATTTCGCCAAGGAATATGGAGATAGGGAAGTTTCGTGTAACGCTATAACTCCGGTCGCCCAAAAATCCCGTTTTCGGCGTGGATGTGCATGTGCGCACGCGCCGCACTTTTCTCGCGCATCGTGTTGAGGATAGACGGCACTACCGGTTTCCTGCGCAGTTCAAACTAACGCCGAATATAAGTCACGTGACCTTCTACATTTCGTGAAGAGAGATTCCTATACTGACCAAACTTCCCTATCTACATCTTCCTTGATTTCGCGTAGCCGTCTACCTATTCACCTCACCATGAGACCTGTCCCATAGAGTGCTGTCAGAAGCGCCGGTGTGACGTCACCCATGCTGTTTTCCCATAAAGAAAAAACGGTAACTGTCATGGCCGCCCATTGCTAAAGGCAGACTCATGACGTTTAACCTTGGATCTGACGTCACAACTGACAGCACTCTATTGGGGTCCGTGCGGGGGATGTACGTATTTCGCGGAACGGGTTACAGCTCATAACCGATTTCGCGCGAGTTGCACATATCTCACGGCCGAATATTCGGTGGCCGAATATTCGGTGCTTCGGCCGAGAGCATGGCCGAATATTCGGTATTCGGTATTCGGCAAAATCAATATTCGCGGCATCACTAACTAAAAGCGCGCCTCTTACCACGAACAATTTATTAGCAATAATAGAAATTTGTTTGTACTACACAGTTCTATGGAATATATTTGCAAAATGGGTGTGGAATCTTTTTGAGCCTTGGGGCATGGAATGTTTTTGTGCGCAGTTCAATGGAATCTATTTGTCTGACTCATGTTTGTGCACAAGTCTATATAATCTTTTTGTGCACAAATCTATGAGATATGATTGTGCATAAGTCTTTGACATCTATTTGAGTGCAAGGCCATGACATCTGTTGGCGTAGGTCAAAAGAATTTTCTGTGCAAACAGGTATGGAACCTTTTTGAACATAGGGATATGGAATGTTTCTCTGCTTATGTCCGTGGAATGCTTTGTGCCCATTACTAATGTTTGTACCTAAGTCTATGACATCAGTTTGATCACAGGGCTAAAGGATCTGTTTGTGCTCAAGTTTGTGTTATCTGTGCATAAGTCTATGACATCAGTTTGATCACAGGGCTAAAGGATCTGACTGTGCACAGGTTTGTGGAAACATTTTGTGCACAGGTCTATGACATATGTTTGTGCACAGGTCTAAGGAATCTTTTTGTGGTATAACTATCGCTTTCTTGTGATTTGCATATAAATACAATAGGAATGCAATTTGAGTTGGACTGGGCGTTGATTATCAAGTCTAGCATATGGTTAATTAGTTCATGTTACAATAGACGAATGAACCAACTTGATAGTTTAATACGGTTTAATAAGTCTTATATGAAAATACATTGAGGTGAATAGTAAGGTTCCTTCTATGTTGTCCGCTTGCAATACATATTTCTATTTATTGATCTGATACCTTACTAGGCGCCATCTATTTAGAACATTTTGAACTTCAGAATTTGTGATTTAATATTTAATAGTGCAACAGTTTAAACGCGTTAACTAAAGGACGAGCAACGCCCTAAGACTCAAAATGAGTGTCTGCTTTTCTCTCCTTAATTTTAAAACTTTAGCTTCTAAGCAATTTTAATTAATATATATTATGACAGATATAACAAAACTAAACTTGATGAAAGTAAAACATACGTGTAGAAAATTAATTGACTGAATTAATAGATATTCAAATTTTAACTTTTGAAGACAATATGTTAAAAATTTCTTATCTTGGTTGTTTTCAAACAAAATTTCATATGACGAAAATATTTTTCAACATTATTTACACAAATATTTGGCTCTCAATCTAATATAAGAATATTTTAAGGGATACTAGCTTGATACTGCCAGGAGTTCATAATAGGAGGTCGATGGAAGTGCATGCGCAGAGAATAACAGCATTGTTTTAAAACAAAGTGCAAAATTGGGGAAACTATTGCTAATTTGCTTCAATAGTGTTCGCCGGTTCTACGATAAACATATTTTCACCTTGTTCAAATTGTATATAAAAGCATGACACTAAACGACAGTGTTTAATGTTTACAGCTATCACTCTTAATATGTCTTCAATTTTTTTAATATGGTTCACAGTGTATTTCTCAACTGGACCTGTTTTGAAAGGGGTGGATATTTTAAATTTTTGAAGAATTATGTAGAACGTAATTTCGCAAACGCAACTGTTTGCCTCACAAGCACAAACAGGGATATGCTTTACAAAAGATTTAATTTTTCCGTAAAACGCGTCTCCATTTGGTAATAGGCATTTAACAAACATGGTATTATGCTTTAAATTCTAGTGTAAAATTCGCTATGGTAAATGATATTATTCATTTTTAAACGGTTAAACAAATAACATTCATTTACGATGTCAAGCTCGGACGTCATTGATTGTTGAATATAAAAGGGTAATATACTTGGTTTTTTAACCAAACCCACAACTGAGCATACTTGAGTAATTCTTTCTGTTAGCCTGTAGCGCTGACCTTTAATTGATAAATCTTTACAAAATTTTCTAGCATCAGAGTTATCTTTCAACTTGTTTTTCAGTACTGGAATGGTTATTAATTGCGCGGCTGATGTAGCTAATTGACTATAAATGTACTGAGTGCCATGACACATTCTAACTATTAGGCCATTAATATTTTCAAACTGAAAACAAGATGTCTCATACAAGGGGCCTAGTTCAAAATATGTGTCCGCCAGGTGTAACAATTGATGGATATTAGATATCATGTGCCTTTGCCCATATAGCTCTTCAAATTTCATAACGTATCGCGATAGTAGGGTTTTAGCTTGGTTTACTTCATTTCTGTTACTTTCTTTAGACAAAATAAAAATGGCTTGCACCAATAAAGCATGGTGCTCAAAATATACCACGGGCATAATGTCGAAAAAAATAACAATTGAATAATAGAGCAGGAAATATTTGTACTCAGCGGCTTTCCAGAATGCTATATCGGTGGTCGAGCGAGGGAGTCTTTGCACAAATGAAGGAGGTCGTATAGATAAGATTCTATTATCAATAAGAGATTTTACTTTAAACAGTGAATAGGGTTCCTTGGAAAAAGCGGTATCTAACCAAAGTGACATAATCTTTCTCGTAACACCCAGATAAACAGTGTGCATTATGTCTATTGAAGTACATTTTATAACGTCAGGGACTAGGTTACTTAGAATTGTCGGACCTTTAATGCCAAGTATAGCCCTTCCAGAATTCATCGCTTCTTGCCCTAAGGCAATGGTTTCTTCATGGGTTCTACAGCGATAATTTTCGTATTTATAGATATGAACAGATGATGTGTCTGATATTTTAAAGGATTCTCCTTTTTGTAAGCACTTAGGGCAACCAAATGACCCATTAAACTGAGTAGAATTAAGGACCATGCATTTTGCCGGAAGGTCGCAGGTTCCAAATAAAAGCATTCCCTTAATTATAATTTCCTCATTAACATCTGGGCTTTTAATTTTTACGCCATTAGCTAGTTTTTTCAACGCTGGATAAAAAGGTTTAAAGAAAAGGTTCATTATTGGCTTTGTCATGCCAACCCAAATTCCAGCAACAATAGTGTTTTCTTGACGAATTCTTTCATGAAATGGAAGTTCATTAATTGAAAAGTATAGTGGCCATAGAGATTTTCTTGAGGAGTTAAACAATTTCACTCCATCCGTATTCCACATTAATGATATATTATTCGGCTCAGAGAGAAATCCATCGTTTGAGAAGTAGTTTTTGTAAATAGAGCCACTATAGATATTAGAGATAATGTCATTGTCTGAAATTTGAAAGCGGCCTTGTAATAACTTATAAAAGCCTTTCCTTTGGAAAATAGTTTCAATTTGTTTGATTATTGATAACTCCATAAAATGGCATACATTATTGTCGGACTTCAAATTTGTATCACATTTATGACAGTTATTTTGAGTCAAGTTTGAAAATTCTGTTTGACAGTTTGCGCAGAATGTGTGATGTTTTGCCTGGTGATTCATTCTTGAGAAATATTTCTTGTAATGGTACAGGGACTTTATGCAGATATTTGGCGATAAACAGTGTAATTCAACCAGAGTAAGAAGGTCTGATATAGCTTCACCTGTCAAACAATGTCTCGCGCAAAAATGGAAAATTGCAAGCATGCTTTCGAGCAGACTTAATGGAGCTCCTTGATAAATGGGTTCATCATCATCATAAATTGAGAATTCCATGTCGTTATCTATGATATTTTCAAATGTATTTTCAATGTCTTCAATCGTTTCATCTTCATTAACTCCTGCAAGCATCACGTCTTCATAATCCTTAGGCGTTTGACCCGCCTCATTATCTTCAAGCATCTTGTCTTCGTTATCCTCACGGCTATCATCTTCATTTGCTTTTCGCGTTTCACCTTCGTTTGCTTCTCGCGGTTCACCTTCATTGGGTTCACGAAACGCCTCTTCATTCTGATCATGAAACTCAACTGGCTGAACTGAAACTGGAAAATAGTTTTCCGTCCAGTTCATATTAATGCATGGACATCTTTTATGAAAATAGCAAGTGAATTACATGCTTTACTAAAGCAATACAAACCTCGAGTAATAACTCTTTCGGCGCAATCATGTGCGCTGGTGTTTGATTGTTTATGCATATTACCTTTAATTCGAGAAAGTATTCTATATCTTGTACTTTTTGGTGGAATTTTGTTGTATCTTAAATATTCGTTGTGCAATGAAAATCTAGGTACTTTTTTCTTCCGCTCCATGTTTGGGTCACTATAACTCACTCTAAAATTTTCATAAGTCAGTGAAAAATCACCGGAAGTTGAGGGGAGTAGGAGTAAGGCCAGGGGAAGAAATCCGTCTGTCGTCTGCTACAAAGGCCAAAACATTTAGTGTAGCAGACGACAGACGAATTTCTTCCCATTACTAGGCGTCCACGCGAATCTCGAGATAAGCCTAACTTTTTATTGGTTGGGTTTCAATGCGAATTGGGTCAAAGGACCTCAGCAAGGATGCGATATTAATCAGATTTCCGTATGTGGGTAAGCAGGGAAGGAAATAAGCCTAACTTTCGGCGATAGTGAATAAGGTGGATTGTTATAATTTGCTTAGCACTTCGTAAGGAAAGAAGTCTAAATGCGCATGAAATTTGGTACTTTTACTGTGAGCATTTATCTTACAAATTTTCAGTACATTGTTAAAATTTTTGAATTAGCGAGGCAGTATAAAAACGTTTTTATGGAAGCTTATATTTTACATAATTTTTTGCCATAGTTCGTTTAGATATTAAATGAACTTGAAATTTTCTTAACTTCTTCTTCAAGAATATTTCCTTCATAGAAAAATTGAGCTTTTTTAAATGTTTGTCTAACTTTAAATAATTAAACTTACGTCTTCCAACTTTGATAACCTCGGCAACTATAGGAAGGCTCAGATCATTATGCTTCCGTACCTCCACAATGTCACCAACCTTTATATTTGGCTGCATTATCTCACCCATTCTCACAATGTCAATTTTTTTAATATTGACATTGTACACTAAAACTTCAGTTTCCAGCATTTCTCAACTTAAATTTCAAAAAAAAAAAAATCAATTAAGCGTGGGAAGTATAGATTTGGTTCTTAAATCGGTAAATATTTTTACTTAATTGTCTCTGGTACTGGAGAAAATTAAAGCGGCCAAACTAGGAAAAAAAGGCGCGCAAAATTTCCCAAGACTGGTTTTCTTAATTCCCGGATGCTGTGTGAGACCATATCCCACTCGATCCGCGCTAACGGACGCTGCGCTGCTCGCATCGTGATGCGCATGATCAAGTGGGCTATGGTAAGAGTAAGACAGTCTGGTGACGTTACAGACGGGCATTCTCCAAAAATGACGTCACCAGATTTTAGCGACATTTGGTTGGCTTGCCGATTACAGTAGTTCTCAAAGTCGACGCTGATCAGGAATAAGGCTATAAGTTTCTACAACTGCTTTTTGGGTGTGGTTGTGTCGACATATTTGAGTTGAAATTTAATTTGTAGGACTATAAGATTTTTACCTCTCCGTGTGACGTAGTCCAGGAGAGGTTCTGTAACGGCCGTGTCTGTGTGTGTGTGTGTGTGTGTGTGTGTGTGTCTGTCTGTCTGTGTGTCTGTCTGTCTGTCCGTTGTTACACCCACGTGACCGCGTTCGCAGTTTGCGTATCGGAGCAAACGTGTTCGCCATTTCCGAACTGCTTTCGCAGTCACGGAAATGGCTCCTCTACTTGACTTCTCACACCACCATCTTCTGGTCTTTGTCCATCCCACACAGACACCAGTCTGTTCTTACTGGCTTCTAATCACCACCATATTTTGTTCTTCATCCATCCCCATGGACACCAGTCTGTACATAATGGCTTCTAATCACCACCATCTTCTGGTCTTCGTCCATTCCACTTGGACACCAGTCTGTACATACTGGCTTCTAATCACCACCATCTTCTGTTTTTTGTCAATCCCACATTGACACCAGTCTGAACTTACACTGGCTTCTAACACCACCATCCACTGGTCTTCCGTCTATTCCACATAGACACCAATCTGTATCATTGGCTTCTACTCCATTATCATCGTTTGGTTTTAGGATATACGCGGCGATCAGCTAGGGTTACGAGAAACGTCTAGCCTCCCTAAGGTGGGATCGCCACCAAAGGTTTTCGCAATTGCGCTTTTTCCTTACTATTATAATGGAAACGAATCGTATATATACCCCAAAATTTGAAGAAAGTGGGCAAGAGGGGTACCCTTCACTTTAAACGTCAATATTAGCAAAGTGTGAGATGATAATAGGTATAACTTTATTTTAAACGATTTAACTATTATTAATGTTAATTATTGAAGATTAAAATAATTAAAAATAATTATATTTATTTAAATATTAAAGATAAACCTCTCGTGCAAAGAGAGAGATTATCATCGCCTCCTATATCTGCCAAGGCCCGTGCATGCGATATATTTCATTCATTGCCTCCTATATCTATCAAGGCCCGTGCATTGCGATGTATTTTTTAAAACAACAACCAAAATGGGAAGCTCCTCTCAGAAACATAATAATTTCTTTTCTCTGTATATGAAATGAAAATATGGATAATATTGCGCTCCTTCTTTAATGCCTGTCTATTAATATTTTACGTAGTAGTAATACTTTTTTAGCGAAGTTTAGAGAGGATAAACATAAGCGAGATTGTTTCGGAAAAAAAATACTGCTTCCACTAATGGGTTTATACTCCTTGTGTCTGTGTGTGTCCGTCCATTGTTACACTAGTGCGTCGCGTTAGCAGTTAGCCTTGTGTTGATATGTTAAGAAATCATACAGAACCTTAATATTCCCTTTTTCAATAATATAAAGTGAATATGTGGAAGTATTTTTCGTAATTATGATGCATTAAGTACTTTTGTAGCTTTAAAGCTCTGTTTCATTTTGATATTCCAAAGATTTTTTTAATATTGTTATTTGAAATGGCTGTTTACATATTGCTTAAGCTATACTACATCTGTATATAGAATAATCCTTGGTTTAGTGATTTCATGAAGAAAACTAAGACCTAGACTTCGGCGGGTATAACAAGTGTTATCCGCAATAGGCTTAGTGAAATAAAGAGTGAATAATTGAGGCCTGAGGTGAAGTAAACTTGTGGCTTTGATTTTCGTGTCTGTAATGAAGAGACATCAACGGTTCAGAGTGAGCCGAAAGTTAAATACACTCTTAAATAATCATGTAAAGATTTTATAATGGAAGAAAAGATCATGGTGGCAATTTAATTAGTAAAAGGGCTAATGGTGAACGGGTAGTAGCTACAGACTTTTTATTCTCTTTATGGTGCGCATTGACTATTAGTGCGTCTAGCTACAATTTAGCTTTGGTGTTATTTAACGTTAACATTCATGTTGGCAAACTAAGAATATTGTTGAGGTGAGACGAGACGATAGTGTTTACACTGCAAACCAGTTGTGAATGTAGCTATCAGAATATAGGCTAAACAGCTGAAGCGCAGACTTCATTTCCTGTTCTTTTCCCCATTGACTGATTTCCATGTGTCCAAGATTTATCCTTATTGGATGTAAAATGTCGTCTGCTTTACTGTACATTCGCTATGTTTGGAATACTGCTTCAATATTTCGTAAATTTTTACTTCAAAAAAAGAAATAATTCCATATCTAGGTAAATAAGTTTGTAGTAGTAGACCTCTTGACACGGAGAGGTAATATTTTGGTTTTCCCAACTTGTTATTAATTGATTTTAAGTTTCTTCATAGGTATAGATATCAAATGAACGTAGCATAGTTTATTTCTAAACGTATGAACGGGTTAAAATGAATTCTACAAAAGACGCTGTCGCGAAGTTGCTAAGCCTCGCTCCTCCTGAAGTGAAGAAGCCACAGACCGGGGAAAAAGAATTCGCGCTCGTGTTTTGGACGGAAGAAACAAAAACTAGTATTGTTCCGATTGCAAATATAAAAAAAAATGAAAGGCAGGAAGGGATAACGACTAATGTGAAATTCAACAGCAAGTGGTATCCCGCTCACATTATAAAAATTGGAACAGGTATGTTTAACAGTTTTGAAAATGAACACAAGGCGGAACAACGCTTACGGGAATGTTTGAAGCACGTAGAACCCGCCGATCATGGCGGCAAGTTCCTAATCCTATAAGTGTCACGTGATTCAAATTTGGCCCGCCACAGGTCCGACGCCTTTTCTAATCAAACTTTTTACGTTCATTGCTTAAAGGGAAATGCGGCCGGGCAATATTTCACCAATTACAGGTGATAGTCACTAGATGGCGATACTTGCGAGGTATTTTTTTGGGTTGTGGCCCGCCGAACTGAAAGCTGGTCAGTTCACTGTAATTGGTGGGTTTTTTTTGATTGACAGCAATATGCCGGGAGTTTTGGCGGGAAAATCAGCTCGGTTTACTGGTTGAGAGTTACTGGCTTCAGCAGTCAGCACTCAGTGTACAAGCGTCCGCGTGCCCCTCACTATCCATAGTCTGTTAGATACCAATATTTTTCGTTTGTTGTTAATTTTATTATAAAAAAGTTGTTATAAAATATTGGTGCTGTCTAATATGTGAATGTAAACGTATAAATAAAGTGGAACTTATACAACATTTTGGTATTTTTTCAACTATTTTTTTGTTTTTGCCCGCCACCATCATGGTCCCAATGAAAAAAGGTATTTAAATTTTTGATTATGTTTGAAAATTTTGTAACTTGTTTCTTTTTATAATTTATTATAGTATATAATCAACGAGTTCATATTGGTGAGAGTTTGGAGAAATGGGTACAGTTACGGAAAGAGCTAAAAGTTTCAAATGATGTCTTGGCAAAGATTTTATTAGATAATTAGTTAGTATTGTCCCTTTACAAGTTACATATCAATTTTTATTATTTTATGTGTAAGATCTACATGGTACTTTTCACTTCAATCACAATTTAGATGTGAAGCAAAAATACCATAGTTTTTCTTATATGCAAATGAAATGACTCATAATTTTTATATAGAACTATTTTATCAATTATCCTGATTATAAATATGTACATTTCACATAGTTTTGGAAAAGATACAACATCATCATATTCACAAACAGAGTTTTTACAAACAAGTAACTTCAATGTTCAAACGGATAGAACTCTTTTATCGAGTGATTTTTGTTGTCAAACTGATGTCATTGGGATAAATGCATCAACAAGCCCTCAAATTGTATTTCGAAGTCCTCGTACTTATCTGAGATATCAATACACAAGTATGTTACTTTATTTTAATAGTACTATTCTGTATTGAACTTATATATTATAAAAACCATTTTTACATTTTTCTTAGAAAAACCTTCCCCTAAAACACCCAGGAGCAAATATGGATTAGCTGTGGAATCCCCGTGTTTATCAAGTCCCCCAACACCAAGGGGAAAAAGGAAGAACTCAACACCTGCTTGTGGTTGTAGCGCTCCCTTGAAAAGACGGCTTCGCTTTAGTGATATCTCACCAGTGTATGTATACAATTAGAAAACTGAACTATTTCTGAAATTAAATTTTAATATTTTTTTATTTAGAAAAGAACAAAGTCAAAACCTTGGAGATCCCTCGGATCTTGAAAATCTGGAGTAAGCAATGTTTTTTTTTATAAATATTTTTAAAAATCTAATATTTATATAATTTTAGTGATGAAGGTGATAATTGCACTTTAAATTTTGAAAATAATTTTACTGAAGCTACAGAATTTGCTGATGTAAGTAGTAATTTAAAATGTTGCTTAAAATTGTTAGTTTTACTAATTTTGAAGTAATTTTTTCAAGGAACTACAGCAGACCTTTGGAATTAATGAAGAATCCTTAGACAGCCTCATCCTAGAAAACCATCACCAGGTAATGCCAGACTGTTTTGTTTCTGCATTTTTGATTGTTGTTTCCTCAAATAACCCTTTATTTTATTTATTTGTTCTTTACTTATTTTTGTAACAGGCTTCGCCATTGAAAAAAATTGTTACACAAGAACAAATCGTCACTCAATCCCTAGTGTTAGTAAATCTAGATTCTTTGACTAAATTAGTCAAAGACTGTTACCCAAAAAGGTGTTCAGAGTGTGGCGAAAGTCTTGAATACAGATGCAGAGATAACTTGGGATCTGCCATAGTTTTCTCCTGGGTTTGCCCAAAAAACAGTGGTTCAAAACATAAAAGGTATGCAGTACCAATTCATAAAAAATGGTACTTGAGTATTTTGAAACATTAAATTTTGAAATTAGGGACAATGGGCTAGCCAACCATTGTTTCACAAGTGTTACTCTGGCAATCTTCTGTTGGCTAGTTGCATACCACTATCAGGAAATTTATATTCAAAAATAGCTAAATTTTTCAACTTGGCTAAAGTGAAATTCTTTGGAAAAGATACTTATCTAAGGTTGGTTTATTTTTCTTAAATATTTATTTCCAAAATATTTTAAAAATGAATATGGGTGATTTCTTCTTTACGGCACCATTTTTTGAAATTTGCAATAGAACTATTTGAAATTCGCGGGTAAAAAACTTATCTGGTCCGATAATGCTACACATTTTCAGTGATAGGGCTAGAGAAACTTCCTTCCCCTCCCTCAGCTTTACCTTTTGTGATGCCTTCCACTGTCAGACAAGAGAAACAGAAAAAATATAAACTGGGAAACTTTCCCAACTGGGGTGGTCTAGGCTTTTTATTACCACCCTAGTTTATATTGAAGAGCTCTTGCACTGACCCCACTGATTATAAAAGAATTAGAAACCACTGAAAAAACTACTTGTGGTGTCCACCATCCATTTCCCTCCTAAAAGAGTAAGGTAGTCTCCTAAATACTAGGGGGAGATGCACTACCTCTATTTCGGGTAAGAAGCTGTTATAGACCTCTATGGTTGGTCGTAACTAAGAGGGAAAGACACGGGGGTAAAACCTTGCCTTCCATTTCGCTTTTTGGCGCCTTCGATGTTATCTTTTTGTATCTTTAGAGTATGCAGAGACAGCAACCCCCTTGTATGTCCCTATACTGATTGTTGCCTACCCCCTATTTTTTCCATCGAAAAGGAGGTTTTATAGATGGTGCCAACAATACTATTTTATCTTGCCTCAGGCTGGGATAAATCAAAAAGAGTACATAGAAGGGAAGTGGAAAGTGGAGCGTAATTGTTGCCCTTTCTTTTTTATCGCGCAGTGCAGAGGAGTTTCAGTTTATGACGTCAATATTTAGGGCAACAATTATTTTATCATACTTGTGGAGTGTAGGAGCTTCCACTCCTCCCCTTTATTCTCTTTGGTTAAATCATGGATAAAGAAGGCGCGTGAGGAAATTTGTTTTCACGCTATAGGGAGAGGGCAAACCCATTCTTGCCACGTCATAGGCTTATATCTCTTACCTCGATTCCATCCCCCTAACGGGGGAATTTCAGTATCGCGCCCACAAACGCTCCCCTAAGAAGAGGTATAAAATGACGTCGGATGTTCTTTCCCTCCCTGACAAACGCCCTCTCCCTATAGGAGCAACTCCCTATCTCAAAGGATGGCTTATTCTGTATATGGTCTGTTACAACATCGGTTGTCATCACGCGCAAAGCTAGGTCTCTATGCAACCTAGATTTGTGCGTGCTGACAAGAGACAAAAACAAGACGGCCCAAGGGCTCGTAATAGTAGCCATATCGTGCGAGTGAATAGCCCCTCTATACCCTACCCTAACGAGTGGATAACCCCTCTACACCCTACCCTAATGAGTGAATAGCGCTATCTTTTTCAATGCTTAAATGATTTACCGTGCATAAAATCAGAGTTAATAGCCCTCGATTCCCTACTCTAAACGGTGATATAATTATAACCGTATAAATATACTTATGCTGTAATTCTAATATTCCGGCGAATCGAAGAACAGATAGTTTTTAGTGATAATCCCCTCGATGAGTTTACAACATAGACTTATGCCGATGCACACTTATCGCATATTATAAATTTCTAACAAGGACTTATGTCCAGAAACTTTTGAAAGAGAAAGTTTAGTTATAGTGATTACGCATTTTAGTGATTATCCCCTCGAATTACCTTTAGCAATGCTAAAATGATCGACCCCAAGTAAAAGTATACGACCCCACAGATTAAGAGGTACCCCACCCCACATCACCCCGACATTTTAGAGATAAAAATAAATAAGAAACAAGACGGCCCAAGGGCTCGTAATAATGATTTCATTAAATCTAGAAGACAAATTTTATTTTTAAAATAATGGGCGCAAATTAAAAATAATTTTTCTTAAAACCCCCAACGGAAAGGTCCACGTCTTATTCTACGACCCCCATTATTCCCTATTTCTGCTTCTTGGAATCCAACGTAAATTCCATCCGGAGCGGGGTACTCTCTTCTTATGCCTAGAACGCAGCAGGCTGGTAAAGGGGTTCTGTTCCCAACACCTAACCTGCCATAGAGCCAAAGGCAAAGGTTTTGGTATCCCTGATACCTCATATTTATATTGGCGATGTTGAGTTCTTCTATGTCATTATAAATTTCATGACGAATTCTCATGACCAATACCAGCACTGCTGGTTCTAGGCAGAGTAGCCTATAAATTGGGCGGCGCACAATACATTGGTCTCTGTATCCACAACAGACATTTTCGGTGGCTGTGGGCATTTCCGCACAATGCCCACAGACACACCAGTTTACGGGTGGTGGATTCGGGGGACTCGAACTAGGGGGGACCTCTTGCGGAATCTCCCTTTCTGAACACGCGGCCATGGAATGGGTGGCCAGGGAGGTGTCAACTGGTTTGTCGATGTCGGTTTTTTTTTTATTTGAAGGTTTGAAGGGGGTAGTTATGTGGTTTATTGATGACGGAAATTTAAATTTTTCCGGTTCGTCAGAAACTTCGGAAACGTCGTCCACCCTTTCAATCACTGTAAAATTATTTAAATTATTTTTCATCATTAATCGAACAATGGTAGCAATGTTGGAGAAGGTTTGACCGAGGGGCTAATCACTGTCATAGTACGTGTACACCGATTACGTGTATTTATTTTAGCACTGTCAAGCGTAGGAATCGCGGGTTGCTTACTATGAGTGATTGATCCCTCGGGTATATCGTTGTTATGGTCTCCCACATCCTTGTTAAAATAAAAATTCACTGTTTCATCTAACTCATTTCACTACCAAGACAGAACTCAAAATATCCTCAAATGAAAGGTATCTGGCCCCTTGAACCCATCATTATAATTTCTTTTCACTCTACCTTCTTCTAAGAGGCCGTCCTGCTCAATCACACGCTGTGCGAGCGCAAACGCAAACGTTTTTAATTTATCCATGGGCATTGTGTTTATTTTATCCTTCAAGTTAAAATAATGATTAAATTTAAGACCAGAAACTAAACCAGGCTTTGTACTTTATTTACCCATAATTGTTCCCTTTTGGAACGCATTAGCCTCTCTGTTTCATCCTCAGAATGATTCAGCTCCTGAATCGCCATATTCATTCTGGGATCTCGCATAGCCATTTCTTTTACTTTTTTGAATTTTTTTGGGGGCGGCGGGGCAGATGATACATTCTTTTTCTTAATTATCTAGAATTGAACCATATTTTTAATCTAAATCGCAATTTATTCGTATATTGGGGGTGGGGTGGGGTTGTACTTACAGGCGTCAAGCTCTTTTTTTCGGTAACCACCGATTCTTCTTCTACACCTAATTCTGTTGACGATTCTTCAGAATCGGTTTCCTCGGGCACACATTCAATTGGGGACAAATTAATTTTCGAAGTTTTTTTTTTAATGGTACCGCCTGTATTTTGGCATTCCAAAATTTTCCCCCCAACAACTCCGCAGGAGCATAAATTGGAGCAAAATGCTGCAGCTTTCTTGCAGGGGCACCTGTTCGAATGACATACAGACCTGCAAGAACAGCATTCGGCCCATGGTTTTTTATCCCTAATTTCTGCCGTGAAATCGAAACCGGACATTTTTAAACTTGAACTTTCTCAGTGAAAAATCAAACGAGGAATAGAATGTTTGGAGACTCGGAGCTATAGTTCAATGCCTATTTTCCAACCCTTTGCAATTGGGAAGACCCGCTTTTTGTATTTGTGGGAAGGGGTGTGGCCAGTGTCAATCTTAGCTGCACCATCGCTAATCCTTCACACTACTTCTCTCATCGTAGATAGATAAACATGGGATGTCAAATTTTGCCCCTCAATTTTGTTACTGCCGGCTACTTCACTCGCCGTATTGACGCTAAAAGCCGCGCGTCGCCATACTCTACAACCCTCTATGCCTTTAGGGTGTCCTATTGTCATCTTAGCTGGGGTGGTCCTCGCGACCCTGACCTCCCAGACTAGGATGCCATTAGGCACTAATTGGAGTTTCCAAGAATCTACCTAAATTTATGGCTTCATGACCTGGCGGAGAGATGAGAAGAAACTCTCCGAATGGTTTTATGACAGGGTTGACTTGGGGGATTCTGTTGTTCCAAATAATAAAAACGAAGAGTCACTTTTTTTACATCTCCTACATTCGCTACTTAAAATCGCGCTCGTAGAGAGACTTGTAACGTTACATATCCGGGGCAACGTTACAATTTGACTAATGGCTTCTAATATAACACGCTTTATAATAACACGAATATAAATATGTTGGCTTCACAAACAATATATAAATTTTATTTTTATGGAGGTATCAAGAACATTTTATATGCCCAGCTGTCGCGGAATATTGGGAAAATATGCAAAAAAACATGTTTCAAGAAATGGCAGGGAAGCAAGATCTCATAATTGCAGGAGATGGACGAAATGACTCTCCCGGCCATAGTGCCATGTACTGCACATACTCCCTAGCCAATTATGAAACTCAGAAAGTGCTAGCTTTTAACAATAGAGATGTCCGCCATGCTGATGGCAAAAGTCCAAACATGGAAATTATTGCTTTCAAACTTGCTGCGCAAGAAATTCTTAATTACGGGGATGATTTTAAAATAAAAATTAAAGAACTAGTCACAGATGGGCATTCTTCAATTAAAAAGGAATTAAGTAAGTTGATAAGTCAATGGAATTTTTAGAATCCATTCTCAAACACCGGTGAAATTGTAGAGAATTGTTGCCAGCCAGGAGCATTTTTTAAATATAAATTGAAGCATTCCCATGACATATGGCACGGGGGAAAAAATATTTTAACAAAAATCATGGAAGTAAGTTAGTTAAAAATAAAATCAGGTTATTATGTAATTATCTAAGCAGCGAAGTTCACCCATACTTTTAGGCCTCTCGACAAAAAGGATGTGAACATCTAGCGCATTGGGCACCACATTTGAGAAACCATTTTTGGTATTCTGCTTTATCCTGTGAAGGCAACTCGCAATTTATGAAAGTATGAAATTATCAGATTCAAAGACTATATTGCTCTTAAAAACGAGGGGCTACTCACTGAGCGTAATCCGTGCACATGTTGTACGCTTGACTGTACGTGCAAGCATTAAAAGCGCTTCCCTTAATGGAGATTTTCTAAACGCATTTCGAGAGTGATTAGCCTCTCGCCCAAAAAAAAAAAGAAAACTCGAGAAAACCATTAAAATATAAAGAGCGGGGGGGGGAATCCCTAGGGGACCAAAAGAACTTCGAAGTATTCGATGGCTTTTGAACATAAATCTATCACGATAAGTCTTCATCCACAGAAAGTTTTTCAATCTGCCAAAATTATCCTAGGAAATATGGGGAACTGCCTTATTCCATGTGACAAATGTTCACTTCTGGAACATTCCCAAAGCAGATCGATTTGGTTGTGACCATGATGATCTAACTGAGGATCAGTTATCCAGTCATCCATGGTTAAAACAAAAAAGCAATGCTCTTCGTTCTCTTAGAGGATTAGTTTTCAATGAAGAATTTACAAAGAAAATGACTTATTTTTGTAATTTCAGGTTTGTACAGTGCGTTTTATTTAATATTTTAATATTTATTTTTAACCAAATATTTGATGCTGTAGGCATACTGGGTTTATAGAAAATTTGCACAGTCTAATGCTAATGTATGCACCAAAAAGAATATCCTTTGGGTAAGAAAGAGTGCCTACGAAGAATTAATATCGTTCGGTTGTTCTTGAAAGTATTTGTTCTAGATTTCAGGGTTACTCTATGAGAATAACACTTGCTGTAATAGACCACAATTTTCATGTTGGTAGGAAACAAGCAGTTTCGAAAGATGGAACCCTTTGGTTAGACTTCTTGAAGTGACTAATGAAACCTTCTTACTTAAAATTATTGATTTATAATTTTGATAGCGACACTCGACGCTTTAGCAAGCGATCCAAAGTGTGGCATACAGTAAAGGTACTGGAACCAAAAACCTATGGATATATGCCAGAACTTTTAGAGCGAATTTTCCAAAAAAGGGCTATTTTTAAAGTAAGAGTAGTATTATTACTATTTTTCAGATTGGGGTCGTTCAATATACTTTTCTGTTAAAAGGATAATTTGAAGAAAAAGACTCCTCTTGGATCGGATGATCCGAAAAAAATTCATCCTCATCGAGGAATGGTAGATGCACCAAGCAAGGAGGAATTAAGAGAAAAACAAACAAGTCGATTTCAATAAAACAAACAAAATAATACTACCATAGGAAGCTAAACTTTGATAGTAGCAGTGCTTTATTGAATTTCCCTACATTCCCCTTCACCTGTGAGTGACTAGGGAGTTTGAGAGGAAGGGGCCCCATTGGCGCCATGAAAATTGAAAGAAACGTCTTATCTTATCATGATCTACAGTCTTGTCCTTTGAAATATTTGAGGGAAACTAACTCCCACTCTTTGGCTTAGCCTTTATTCCATAGCTCTTGGCATTTCGAACACCCAAAACCAAAACCCCTATTTTTAGCGACATAGACTGGGTCCAGCAAAAGCCTTTGACAACACTTCCCAGAAAGGAAAAAAACTCGTTTCTTTTGTAAAGCTTTGTGAAAGGCTGAGGGGAATGAGTTAGGAACGTTGGAAATGGGAAATTACCTACCCAATTTTTGGGGTGAGGGGGGGGGGTAGGTAGAATTTATTTTTCTCTCAAAGAGAGATGTTTGGTCAAGATTCCCGACCGAACATGTAAACGACTGACTGATTAGAGAGAACACTGAAAAGGTTTGTCTCATATTTGAATTTTCCGGATTTTTAGGACACAAGATTTGCAGAAGACTTCAGTAACAGTAGGTCTAATTATTTTTAATTCTTTCTTTGGTTGTTTGAGTGTATGAGCCGCCTTTGAGCTAGGGGCTGTTGTTTTGCTAAAAAATTTAAACAGGGTTTCAGTTACTTCTTATTGGGCTTTTTAGGAATGGTATAAAGTCAGCGACAAACAGAAGGGGAGCTGTGTAGAGGTATGGTTACTTGTCTAATTTCTTTTTTTTGTGCCCTCGCCCCTCTAGTATCTTTTCTTCTTAGTTATTGGAGTTTTTAGGAAGATGTTATGTTAGGGACCAACCGCATTGGCGCTCTGTATAGGTACAGCCTCTTGTGTAATGTTTGTTTTTGGCCTCGGGTATTATCTTTTTAGTTGCAACTACTCATTAGCGACCAACCGCTCTCTCTCTCTCCTCTTTGATGGAACAACCAATAAAACTGACAAATTGGACGGCCTACAAGAAACTGCTGCTACTCGAGGGGCAGTTCACTTCTTCCATTAATTCTACAACATCGCCTTATTAAATCTGATTACCAATATTACTTTTCTTCCACTGTGTTGATTAAATCATGATCAAATGATTTGATTCTTAAATTCAGATTAATGATGCACTCGGGACCCAAGTGAATTGCCCCTCGGTGCTACTGTAAAGCGATCGTTATCTCGGACAAGTCAAGAGGGCATTCAGATGGATTTCTAAAGGGATTTAGATAGGTATTATTTCTATGGGCGCTGCCATAACCGGTTGGCGGCCTTTAGTTAGGGCCTGGGATTTCCTAGCCTTGACAGACCAACCCTCTGAAAAGAGAGCGAGGGCGGTAATGCCCAAGGTCGTTTAACTTAAATAATGTCCTTTAGTGTACCCAAATTCTCATCCCCCATTCCCTTCCCCTAATGTAATGCTAGAGAGCAGGCTGGGAAATAGCACACGTCCTCTGGTCCAAAACCAGTTTATTAATTGCTTGGACTAGTTTTTTAATTCAAGAAGTGGGGGTTACTGGTCCTCGGGACCAGTTTATTAATTGCAAATCTATTGGAGAGCAAAGGCTGGGACCAGTCCGGAGACCAGTTAATTATTTCAGACACTAGGGGGTCACTGGTCCAAAGGACTAGTTTAAAAAATATCCTTATTTCCCAGCCTGCTAGAGAGGACTGGTTTGTACAGTGGAAGGCCCACGTTTTCCCAATCCCTTCAAAAATCCAGCGTTCATGTGAAAGACTCAAACAGGTTGGGGGAGGGAGCTTCAACCACCTCTTCATTGGTGACATGCCCCCCTTTTTTCTCGAGTGTTTGAAATTTTGAATCCAAACGGTCGCAAAGCCAACGCTCCTAGTCGCAGCTCGCGGGGTCCAGAATGCCTTTGTCTCATGAGGACAAATAGATGGGTGTATGGTAAGTATCGAATTCCAAATTTCTAATTTTTATATTTTTGAATTATATTTCTAACTCTGTATATACATTGATTTCTACAATATCCAAGTGCACAATTCATAAACAGTTGCCTTTTCTTCTTTGTTCTCCCGAGATTTGTGAAAATAGTGGCCCGTTCCTCATAATAATAATTATTTTTTTTGGAGACTGTATTCTAGGAAAACAATACATCTCATTTGTGATGTGTGCTGCTAATTATAATATCTTTAGGGGAAACATCTTTGGGAGTGACCTTCTATGATTGCTGTGTGAGATAGTGAGTGCTAGAGAGAGTGAATATATAAGCTAGATAGTAAGAGACCGACATTTCGCCATGATATGGTATGTTTTCCAACGGTTTTCCATTTTAATATTTTTTGAAACATGCATTAGGGTAAACATCTCTCATGTGTGGGAGGCTGGGAGCATATGATTATTGTTCTAGTTTACCGAGAAGCATCTCTACCTCATCAGCTTGGCACAGCAGTGGCGCCGTGTAACGGTACGTAAATTATATAATATTTTTGAATTATTGTTCTAGTTTACCGAGAAGCATCTCTACCTCATCAGCTTGGCACAGCAGTGGCGCCGTGTAACGGTACGTAAATTATATAATATTTTTGAATTATTGTTCTAGTTTACGAGAAGCATCTCTACTCCTCGCCTTGGTACAGCAGTGGCGCCGTGTAACGGTACGTAAATTATATAATATTTTTGATTTATTGTTCTAGTTTACGAGAAGCATCTGTACTCCTCGCCTTGGTACAGCAGTGGCGCCGTGTAACGGTACGTAAATTATATAATATTTTAGGATTATTGTTCTAGTTTACCGAGAAGCATCTCTACCATGTCTCTACCTCATCAGCTTGGCACAGCAGTGGCGCCGTGTAACGGTACGTAAATTATATAATATTTTTGAATTATTGTTCTAGTTTACCGAGAAGCATCTTTGAAGCGCTGCCTAGGAATTCCTTATGTTAGTAAGGAGACCACGCACTAAAATCAATAAATTGTGTATGGCCCCCATTGTTGTCTGTTGTGCAGTTATATTCTTTGTGATCCAATCATTTTTAAAATTATGTTAAATGTTTTTGTGAATAAAATACAACTTTCTGGGAAAAACAAATGTTTCCTTCATACTTTGGAACTGTTTCCTTTTGCCTTATTAATAAAGGCAGAAGTACTTCTGAGAAAGGGTATCATATTGTATTCTAAAGAATAATCCAAATAAAGTCGCCTAGTAGGAATTTAAATTTTCACCAAGTCAGAAATGCAACTAGGCCTATATGTCATTCTCAACCTATCCTAAAATATCCCTAATTTCCACAGACTTTATTGGATTGCTTTTAGTCACTGAGGCTGATGTATCAAAAGCTAAAGGTTTTACATTGTTAATGGGGCTCCACAAATATACATAATGAGAACAAAGCAAATACTGATAACATCTAGTTTGTACTCTTAATCTATTTGGTCATCACGCAACGTCAATTTATTATCTATACAGATGGCGCCACAGTGCAAAAATAACTTAGTATGAAGACTAATAACTACCATGGACTAACCAGTAATTCCAAAATCTAGCGCTTAGTCTTTGGAAATTGGAATGCCACTAGATAGCAGCACAATTTGGACCAATTTTTATGGGTGAAGGGTAGGGGTAGGGTTTTAGGGGCGCATTCCCCTTTAAGATTAGCTCAGGTTTTTTTTTAATCATTGGGTTAACTCTATCACGGTTTATGATAGCGGTTGATGCATGCGTGGTCGAAGCGAAGGCTTAGGATTAGTTGAGGGAGTAATAGAGAGCTTTCAGACGGGAGTAGTGCGTCACACCCTCCTAAGTGTTACGTATACTGCTGTTCTGGTAGCCATATTGGGTGGCCTCAGCTCTATTCCTAATTTGAACCACCAATATGGCAGCGTAAATTATGTCACGAGCCTCAGCTCCTCCTCCAACTGAAGGCTCTCTGTTCCGTGATTAGACCTACTGGATTATGGAGCTCATGGAAGGATATTATATCATATGCTAAATTTTAATGAGCGATTAAAAACTTACATTAATTTTATATCCAATAGATAAATCATTTCTTAAGAATATGCAGCTAAACTACAATACGGAAATCTCGAATAACACGGGATCCCCATTATATATGGTTGAAAGAAAAGTTCTCAAGAAGAAAACTGAAACCGAGAAGAAAAAACTGTCTAAAAACGGGAAACCGTTTGGGAAAAATATTGTAGCAGCTAAAAATGACACGATTTCGAGGGCTGAGGCGGAAATCAGTATGAACAATATGTGGATGACCAGTTCTTCAATCAAGAACACTAAATCACAACAAGAGCTCTCTCAAGGTGAAAAACGTCAAGGTGATGAAATTCAGTTACCACCAAAAAAAAGAAAATCTGACAATATGAATAACAGAAATGCTCCAGATCACATTACCAGTACTGTAAGAGATTCTAATGTTGAAAGTCCGCGAAAAATTTGAGGGTGCTACATTTAATAACAATGAGAGCATGGAACCTAAATCAGCCCAAAATTTTACTGAAATAACAACGACTAATTGTACAGAAGTTTTACCCTCGATCAGCACTACAGTTACAACAGCTGAGATATGTAACGCAAGCCCTCCTGCAACTAATGTGGTTCGACCTGAATTGAATGGTGAATCAAACAGCGTAATGGAAACTACAGATCTGTCACAGAAGTTTCCTTGTGAAAATCAAAATGTACCAAATTACGGGCGAGATGCATCGTGTTCTTATCCTATGCAGGTCACTAATAGCGCAAATGAGTCAACAACGCGACAAAACCAGCGTTTGTTTTCTGGAGAAGACACATCGCAAATATTGCATTCTATAAATCGAAATGCACATGATTGCGAGCCACATGAATCATGTTCCTATTCTAGCACAAACGAGTCAGCAACGCGACCAAAGCAGTTATTTCCTGGACAGTCTTGTTGTTCAATGTCCGATTTCACTAACAGTTCCTCTGGTACTGGTGAAAAAACCTTCTCTTTTCTTCGAGAGTCCCATGAAATATTGAATGAAGAAAATGAACAGCAATACTATGATGTAAGGTTTTTTAATGACTTTTTTATTGTCGTTTGTCAAGCAAGATAGTTTTAATTGAGTTTGAATTAACATAGCTCAATGATACTATGGAATACGCCGTGGGATCCAATAGGTATATAGGTGTATTTAATGAACTACACCTGAAATTATATTGTTCTGAATTTAGACACGAAGCTCATAATCATCGCTTTGATGGAGCTGAAGCCCAAATACCAGCTTTCATCGAAAGGTGATTAGTACTATTGAGTTATAGGAAATAGGGTGGAAATAAGGATTGAAATTTTGTATTCTAGTATTATTTTTAAGACCTTATTTATTAACTTAACAGTGCAGAGAATGTGGCGTCGGAACAATCTCAAAAGTTACCTGAAAAGTATCCCTAGTTAACATTATTTGTTTTTACACGCGTTCGCTTATGTGTTTGTACTATTTTAGAGAAACAACCAGCGGGACACCACAAAAAACAATTGCCGATGGTGAAATTATCTTGAAGCTAGCTGAGATAGGTATAAATGAAACTTATGAAAGCCCCTTATTACTTGTAATTATTGTAAATATATATTTCTATTATATTTCAGTAACACCAACTAAAATTCAGTTTTTGGAAAATTTCACTAACATTATGAAATCAGTTTGGAATCAGGGAAAGGTGAGACTATTTTAATAAATATGTACCCAAATTTAAATGTTTTTCAATATTTGATTTAAGAGTGCGTGTCAAGCACTATTCAAGGGATCTCCATGCGAGAGTGGTAACAGTAACTCGGGATTTTTCATTGAACCCCAAAGATCTACACTGGTAAGATTGAGTGATTATATTTCGCTCGTGCTAAGTTTAAAATCTGCGTATGCAATTCTAGGTTGATCTGGTACCTGGCATGGGTGTCAAAGTGACAGATGGACAGAAAACATCAATAGATTTAATCGGAACTGATAACCCAAAAAAGATGATTAGGGCAATACTGGTAACCCTATTTAGTCACGAGGAACTTCAGTCTTTCACAGCTCAAGGGAAAAGGGGAACAAAGGGAATACCCAAAGCTGTCTTGGATGTCATTTAAGGTATTTTCTCTCAACTATAATTAAAAGCAATCACTGGTTCATTGCATGGCGCCTCTTAAAGACAGTTTAAGCTGTAACCATGGGAGAATACCACTTATAATAATACCCTTATTAAGTTGGCTAAGTTTGGCAAAGGCTAGTTTTTGATAAACATTTAAGGTTCGTGCCTTTGGGATTTTAAAATTGGACGTGTGTAGAAGATAGCATAGTGGGGGCGCCATTGGAACCGCTTGTTGCATTAAAAATCTCGCATTACCTGGAGTTTATAGGATAAAATGTTTTACAGTGTATGTTTCAAGAAAATTCCCAAAAGATAAAATAACCAATGAAATGGTAACACGAGTGATTAACTACAAATGCAATACGGTAAAGCGTGGATTGAAAAATAAAACCAAAAATATTGAAGCAAGTAATATGGAGAAAAACACTCAGTGAAGTTTGATGGAAAAATAAAGTTCATTAACAGTAAAATTATGTGGTTTTATATTAGTTGCGTAAGATTGTAATAAGCATACATAATAAGTTGACTTTAAGTTACTATTCAACGGTATTTAAAAGTGAGATTCGTGGTTTTAAGTTGGCTTTAAGTGATTTCATTTTTGTGGTTTTAAGTTGGCTTTAAGACATTTTTTTTTTGTGATTTAAGTAGCTTATAATGGGTTATAAGTTAGCTTTTGGTAGTCTTACAAGATGGTTTTAAGTTGGTTTTTAAGCAACACTACAATAAGATTTCAGAATCTCAAATTGGAAACTTGGTATTTACTTAGCTTTCAAGAAGGTTTTGGATTGACTTTTAAGATGCATTTGTCCCAAATACAAACTCTTAACCACCTTAATGTTAGTTAACATAATGTTGGTTTTTGGTTGGTAACCAACATCTTGATTTTTGGTAAGGGAAGACTGCTTTAATATTGCCGCCGTGACAATATTACCCCGTTTGTGGCCGCCATTTTTTTAAGGGGAAAAAATTTGAGAGAGGGTCCTTTTTCGTTGTCATTTTCATATTTTTTGAGGATTTGCTGATGGATGGATTTTAAATATAATATAAAGTACGTTTCAAGCTTTAATATAAGCCTAATTTTCTAATTTTCCACCTTTTTATTGTCCCACAATCTATTCCTAAACTTGCCACTTTTTTTTAAGGCGGTGAAACCCGTGAAATTGCGCTAAGCCTTGGTCGCATCAGCCCCGAAAACAGCTGTAGTGAGAAATGGTGTTTACTAAAAATGTATGCGGTCAGTGTGTTGTTTTTACCTTTTAATGCTTCTAATCGTGGTGCGCGTCGAGGTTTACGAATCCAATGTGTGTTGCGAAATGAAAATCAAGGGTGGATACTATATGATCTATGCTTTAAAAGGAATTTGACGGCGCCAGTTAAGCAAAATGGTATTAGGCCTTGCCAAAAGTTGAGAGATTATCACATGTCAATGATATAAGAAATTGACCCTCGTATATCCTGTGACTAGGAGATGCTTACAAAGTTACTAACCCTCGATTTTGGAAGTAGATACTGTCTAGTGACACTTATAGTAACGATTTAATATTATAAACAGACTACCATCATAAGCCCATATCGTAAATTAAACGATGTTGATATCTAAGCTTAATTGAAATACCAATACCAATTTTTTTATCCACTGAAAGATATATCTACTTATATTCCAATCAAATTTCTCGCAACATTTCAAATTAACGAATAGAAATGTGCAAATGACCTTTAAACCGATTAATTGGGAAAATTGCTATATTGGTCACCGTTACCGATCACAGATAGATTTGCGTCCTTCAGTTGTGTTTATTATGCTTGTAAAATGGTAAGCGAAATCTGTGATTAAAGTTTAAAATAAACATGAGCAAAAAGGGCTTTTTCATATCAACTCGATTACCGAATATCTAAATTTGACCAAAATTAATAAAATATTCTCTTCATGATTAAAAATCTTGTTTGAAGCAGCAAGCCATCCAATCCTTATTTACCTTCTTTTGAAAAAAGTAGGTTGATACCTCTTTCAGTAGATGATTGATTGATATTTCAGTTTCATTGAGTTTAAAAAAAAAAATGGTTCCACCATTTGTTAATATACAATATTGACCAATCGACAATCACAAAATTTACTGATTAAATTAAAAAAAACCGGTTCAAAACTTTATTAGTTTTGAAACGAGTTAAATTCTAATATTATTATTAATAATAATAATGTGTACATTGAAACAGTATACAGATACCAGCTAGTCAATGCACATGGTGTTAAATTAAGTACAAGTTTAAGTTAGGAGTTATTTAAAATCTACATTTAAGGAAGAATGGGGGTCAAGATAGTGTGCTTAAGATAAATGTAGTTGTTTTAGTTTTAATGGTTTATACAAATCTGTCATTGTTCGCGCTATAAACGTTGTAATTCTTGACCATTCTAGTAATAGGGGAAAAGTTCTCTTGTTTTTCATAAAAGAGGTTTCTTTTACGTGTCGGTCGAGCACACGTATTGAAGTTTAACGCTCCTAGAAGCAGGCTAGAGTGAATTTTGTTGGTATAAATTTTTTGCACAAAGATGATGTCAAGTTTTCGTAGTAAAATCGTTATAGTATCTATATTGAGATGTTTCAATATTGATTCGTAGTCGTATGATGCGTCCTTGATGAAGTAAGTATGGTAATATTCTATGAACTTTCTTTGTACTCCCTCAATTAGGTTGATGTTTGATTTGATGTTGTCGCTATATGTTACTGCTCCATATATCAGACATGGTTTTACGAGGGTTGTATAAAGCTTGATGAAGACTTTTGGGGAGTTAAGTGGTTTTGCGACTTTAAGAGTGCATTCTAGGATGCGGCGACATTTCCCGACTATATAGTCTCGGTGGTCTTTAAAATTAAGTTTTGAGTCAAAAAAGATCCCAAGGTCCTTTGTTAGGTTTTCGCGCTTTAGAATTTTTGAGTTTAAAGTGTAATTGTAGGTGATTCGTTTCAGTTTTCTCGTGTAAGTGATTATAACGGTTTTTTCTATATTTATAGGAAGGTTGTTGTTTAGGCACCAACCCAAGTAGATAGATCATTTAAGTCTTTTTGTAAATTTCCGCAGTCAGTTATGTTATTTATTTTACTGACTAACTTATGATCGTCAGCAAATTGGTATAGTGATGAATGCTGTATCGCGGTTGGTAGATCTGCTATGTAAATATTAAAGGGCCAAGTGATGAACCCTGTGGGATTCCACAATTAACTTGATACGAGATGTTTGTCGTGACGTCATTGCATTTTATGATATTATGTCTTCCCGATTGATAGCTATTGATCCAGTCCAAGAGAGACCCTTTGATTCCATATGTTCGTAGTTTGGCCAGTAAAATGGGATGTGAGACGCGATCGAATGCTTTTGAGAGGTCTATGTAGATTGCATCCACTTGTCCTCTTTGCGTGACTATTGGTTTAACTTCCACCATAAAAGATAGATGATTGGTCTCGACAGATCTGCCTTGTACGAAACCGTTTTGTGTGTCTGGTAAGTTGTTGGAGAACCATGAGTAGAGATATTTGTACATGATTGTCTCAAATACCATGCTGAGGGAACTTAAGAGTGAAATTGGCCGATAGTTTTTGGCGTCTCCGCTAAATCCCTTTTTAAATACTGGTGAAACGATAGCTGTTTTCCATTGTTCCGGAAATGTGCCTTGTTCAAGGGAGAGGTTGAAGGTATGTGTTAAAAGAGGTTCCAAGATGTCATGGCAACCCTTTAATATTAAGTTGGGTATCCTGTCATTCCCAGTTGAGAAACGAATTTTAAGTTTTTTTATGGCAAGTGTAGTATCGGCACTGGTGATAGTTAATCTAGAGAATGTATCTACAATTGGTACATTTGGTTCTGGGATCTGCATTGTCATCCGCGATGTTGGCAAAGGTTTTAGCGAATTCGTTTGCTATATCGGTGCTGTCGGTGAGTAAGGTATCGGTTTTCGTGAGTACGATATTCTTTTTCTTTTCTTTAGTTCTCTTGTTAATATAAGACCAAAATAGCTCCGGGTCCTTGTTTTCCGCCTCTCCTATACGGTTCGAGTAGTTTAACTTATCTCTATTTATTAATTTCTTTGCTTGTGTACGCTGTTGTTTATAGTTTTCCTTGTCCTTGGGATTGGAGTATTTTTTGTACTTTTTATAATAATATTTCTTTCTCTTGAGGGTTTTGATGAGTTCTTCAGAGGACCAATGTGGATAGTAGGATAAGTTCCTGCGAGCAGGGTTTATTTTTGTTTTTGGAATATAAAGATTGAGTGCTTTGTTTATCTCAGTAGTCAAGGAGTCGACGCCATAGTTCACGTCTTTAGAGGTCCAGATAGCGCTCCAGTCACTGTCTCTGAGGTGACAATAAATTTCTAGAAAGTCCGTTTTGCGAAAATCGTACTTTGCATCCCTAATTCTTGATGTGACTGGTTGTTTATGGTATGCAAGTACTATTTGATATGTGCTTATTCTTAGTCTATTAACATAATGAGACGTATAAACTAGAATAACTATTTAATATAATATTTGAATGTTAGGGTTACAGAGGAGACATTTGAGTTCGTTATACTTAGTTGTCCTGTCACTACAAGTCTGACTCAGCTAGTTTCTTAGTACAAAAGTATTGATATATATAAAAAGACAAGAATGATACTCTATGGTTTAGTTCAGTTCAGTTCAGATATTAGATATTAGATATTCTAACATCCCGTTGTTTTTTAGAGTTTAGAGCAAGTTAATATGTACACTAGTAAAATTAGAGATTAAGTTTGGACGGACGTTTCACAACGCGACCGGATCGAGTACGCTGAGGAGTAGTTTGTGGTGAAGTAGATTGTTGGGAGTTATTTGCTTGTGAGGTAGGTTGTTGTGATTCACGGGCTGTGACATTAGGGGATGCACCTGATGAAGCGGCTAGTGTCGGGCTACTGGTGAGAAGAGTAGGACGTGACTGAATTGGCGACTCTTGTGGGAGAGTGTGGTCAATTCGTTCTAACGATGTTTCGGTGGTCGGAGAGGAGAGAGCCCTGTGGCTTTGATCCGAGACTGGCATGGGGCCACGGAAGACTCTATTTGCTGGACGTAGTGCTATTCTATTTCGGCGGTATAGAGTTCCTTGTACATTAACAATATACGAACGTGACGAGATCTTTGTATCTACTACGCCCATGCGCCAAGTGGAATGTTTTTCTTGTGGTTGTACTTTCACCCACACCGGCTCAGTGGCGGATAGTTCGCATAACGCTTTAGCGTGTAGGTCGTACGTTTCTTTGGTTTTGACGCGTTTGTCAGTTAGTTTTGATTTGACCTGTTTGACCACGTTAGGCCGAAGTTGTTTAGGCGGTAATGGCAATAAGGAACGCGTACGGCGTGCCATAAGACGTTGTGAAGGACTGGTGTTGACGGAGTATGTCGGGGTATTGCGCCAGTCCAGGAGAGCAAGGTATAAGTCTTCTTTGGTGGATTGTAATTTGGTAAGCATTGTTTTCGCGATCTTGACGGCAGATTCCGCTTTGCCATTACTTTGAGAATGGTACGGCGAAGACGTTCTATGCGTGAAACCCCAGAGGTCCGAAAATTCACGGAATTCCAAACTGTTAAAGGGGGGACCATTTTCGGTGATAACAATCTCTGGGATCCCGTAACGAGCGAAATGTTTTTTGCAGGCAAGAATAACCGCGGCGGCTGTCGTAGTGTGTAGTTCTTCGATTTCCCAGAAATCAGAATAGAAGTCGACTAACACGAGATACTTGTGTTTGTTCGCATCAATGGTAAAAAGATCCATTGAGATCTTCTGCCACGGTAAGTCTGGTAAAGGGACGGTCATGAGTGGTTCCCGCTGTTGAGAGCTAGTGTACTTGTTGCAAATAAGACACGTGGCGACTGTGTCCGTGACGTCTTTAGTAAGCCCTGGCCAGTAAACGGAGTCGCGGGCCTTGCGCAAGCAGGCTTGAATACCCACATGACTTGAATGTAGAGTCGTCAATACTTCACTTCGCAAAGCGGTAGGGATTATGACACGGTTGCCTTTGTACAGGAAACCCTTATCGTACGTTAATTCGTCGCGGTAAGTCCAAAACGGGCGAATGGCTACAGGCGCGCGCGTTTTCTTGTCGGGCCAACCCGATAGTATGAAGGTCCGAAGGGCGACGCAAACGTTATCCGTTCGGGTGGACTCGCGAATGCGGTTAAGTAGAGGCAGTTTAATCCGAAGATAATCGCCATGGTCGATACTCTGGAGCAATGTAGTTGTGTAGATGGTATGGTCGTGATATGGGTCGAGGTCTGGTAGAGGGACGTCGCTTGAGATGCGGGAGAGACAATCTGCTATGTACATCTGTGAGCCCTTTTTATACTGCACGTCGAGAGTGTAATACTGTAGTTTTAACATCATGCATTGAAGGCGTTTTGGGGCTGTCATGAGAGGTTTCTTCCAGATGGTTTCCAATGGTTTGTGATCGGTTTCGACAGTAATATTGTCTCGACCGCCCAGATACTGGTGGAAACGGGTACAGCCAAACACGATCGCCAGGCACTCCTTCTCAATTTGAGCATAACGGCGCTCGGTCATGGTTAAGGCGCGAGACGCGAAAGCAACTGGTTGGCCCTCTTGGAGAAGGGTAGCGCCAAGACCGACGTCACTCGCATCACACTGTAGGACGACCGGAAGCCTAACATCATAGTAGCGCAAAACCGGAACGCACGTGACCAGTTTGCGGATGTTATCGAAGGCTTGCTGCTGGTCGGTGGTCCAAGTCCAAGGGACATCGTGATGGACGAGTCGTCGTAAAGGTTCGAGATAGTGAGACAAAAGAGGGAGAAATTTCGCCAGATAGGTAGTAAACCCAATAAAACTTTGTAACTGTTGGACAGTCTGCGGAGCAGTCATATGAAGTACAGCGTGTATTTTCTTGGGGTCCGGGGAGACACCCGAAGATGAAAGAATGTGACCAATGTATGGTACTGCTGTGAGACGAAGACGCATTTTATTGATGTTGATTTTCATATTCATTGCTCTGGCACGTTCCAACACGGCTACCAGTTTTTGATCATGGTCAGTTATAGCAGCCTCTATAGTTTCGCCACAACCAAAAATAATAGTATCGTCCGCTATTATTGCCACACCGTCTAGCCCTTCGAGAGCTTCGGCTTGGCGGCGTTGATATTCCTCCGGAGCGGATGAAATACCAAAAGGCATTCTTAGCCATCGATAGCGGCCAAATGGGGTCCAGAACGTCGTCAACAGGCTACTTTCCTGATCTAGTTTCACCTGCCAGAACCCATCTTTGGCATCAAGTACAGTAAAGACTTTAGCATTCTTTACTTGCGGAAGTATATCCTCTATAGTGGGAAGCGGATATTTGGCTATTTGTAAAGCCCGATTGAGATCTTTGGGATCTAAACAAATCCGTAATTCTTGCGGAGTAATGGGTCGTGGACAGTTAGTAGGTGGCTTGTCAGCCTTGAGAGGTTTACGGACAAGAACCATGCTGGATATCCATTTTGTAGGTTCGTTCACCTTGGTCAGAACGCCCATCGTTTCAAGTTCATCGAGTTTCAGTTTCAAAGGTTCTCTTAATGCTACTGGCACATTCCGAGGGCGATGTTGTACAGGCTCAACATCCTTATCTACCACCAAGTGGTATTCGCCTGGTAAACAACCCAATCCTTCGAAGACATCTTTATAGTCTGTCAACAGCTTTTGTTTAGTGAGTGGACTTGGAAGAGGTGTTGGAGCTGGAGTGACCGAGTGTATATCGGTATGGTCATCAGACCAAGTTCAACGCATGTGGTACCAGAGAGAAGTGATGGTTTAGTGCCAGGTACAACAAGGAAATCTATGTCATATCCCTTGTTGTTGTAAAGACAGTGTAAAGTAGCGACACCGGGCGACGTTATCGTAGACCCATCATAACAACTTAGGACAGTTGTAACTTGCCGGAAACTTTTGCTATTTGAGGGTAGCGCGTCGTACGCGGTTTCTCTAATGCAGTTACAAGTGGAACCATTGTCCAATTGGCAACGCAAGTCTGTAACAGCATTGTCACCCAGTATTTGTAGAGTTACAAACCATTGTTTGCCACGCGTAGAAGGTGTTGTTTTATGGTTTGTAGTTTCGAGAGCATATATTTCTTCGTCTTCTTCCCAATCCGTACAGTCGAATCGGTCTCTAGCTGTAGCAACAGAAGCGGGTTCAACCTGATGAGATGGCTGAGGCTTCTTGTGTTTAGTATTGTTACGGGGAAAGTTGCTTGCTTTAGCAGCTCTACTCTGGCGACAGACGCTGGAAAAGTGGTTGGCGGTGCCACAATTATTACAAGTTTTGCCATGTGCTGGGCACTTTAATCGATCACGCAAGTGCATTGTACCGCAGAAGTTGCAAGGGCGAGAGAGCATTGTCGAATTGTGTTGAGTTGTAGAAGGCCCTTTAGTTGAAGGAGGGAATTTCTTCTGTTTATCTACTCGATGTATCGGTACATTTGAAGCGTCAGTTGCACGAAATTGACGGTCAGCCAGTTCATTTGCGCGACAAATATCAATGGCGGAGGCGAGTGTGAGATTACGCTCCTTACTTAGTTGTGCGCGAGTGCGAGGGTTTTTGTTACCAACGACTATGCGATCCCGTATGAGTTCATCTTGAAAGGTTGTGTAAGCACACGAGTCGGAGAGACGGCGTAATTTGTTAACGTACTGATCTATAGATTCAGTCTGTTCTTGGTTAGTTGAGTTAAATATCATACGATCATATATGACATGCGTTAAAGGTTCGAAGTAAAGTTCGATAGCATCCAAGATATCAGTAACATTGGCTTGTTGGGCAGCAGTTAGAGGTAAGGTTTGATAGATTTTAAAGCAATCCTCCCCCATAATAGAAAGAAGCGTAGCAACACGGATGGGAGCACCTTTAGTATCAAGGCCAGTGGCAATTTCATAGTTCACCATTGAGCACGAAAGAATTTCCATTTCGCCGAATCATCGCCATCAGAAAGCGAGACGGGAGTTGGCGGCGGAATCGAGGAAGCCATGGAAACACGAAGACAGCGCGAGCAAAGGCTTAAGCGAGGA
Organism: Phalangium opilio; assembly: GCF_054372755.1. NCBI lineage: Eukaryota > Metazoa > Arthropoda > Arachnida > Opiliones > Phalangiidae > Phalangium > Phalangium opilio. The sequence goes on from NW_028324157.1 coordinate 4,361,710, forward strand.
GAACAACTAAACTACTTCTGACACCATGTTTTGATATGTCCTTATTCTTAGTCTATTAACATAATGAGACGTATAAACTAGAATAACTATTTAATATAATATTTGAATGTTAGGGTTACAGAGGAGACATTTGAGTTCGTTATACTTAGTTGTCCTGTCACTACAAGTCTGACTCAGCTAGTTTCTTAGTACACAAGTATTGATATATATAAAAAGACAAGAATGATACTCTATGGTTTAGTTCAGTTCAGTTCAGATATTAGATATTAGATATTCTAACACTATTGGTGGGTGAAATCGGTCTCTCGGTATGAGATCTAGTTCTGCAGTTTTAACCTGACAAGTATGAGTATTTGTGAAGCAGAGATCAAGTTGTTTGTTCTGGTGGTTCATTATATCACTCATTTGAATCAGATGAGATTGTTGACAGATCAAAAATATGTTCACCTTTCAATTTTACGTAGTGATTACAGGTGCTCAGTTTCCATGTTTTCCAGTTTACACCGGGTAGATTAAAGTCTCCTAAGACGATTATGTCACCCTTATGGTTTGGAAGGGTGTTGATAAGTTGAGATTTTAAGATTTCATAGGAGGCTACTGAGGTGTCTGGGGGTAGGTATATTGTGCCAATAAGAAGTGTATCTGTGGTGCTCATTTTTAGCTCTAGCAAAACAGATTCAAAGGGTTTTTCGAGTGCTGGTCTACGTATTGCCTGTAGATTGTCGTGTATGGCAATAAGAGCCCCACCAGCCCGACGCCCATCATTTCTATCACAACGGTACACTTTGTAATTGGGTGTATCTGATTAATTTGATTACTTTTGGGTGTTGCACTGGTATACATGTTCTGATTTAATTTTAAGAGGGTTACTTCTTGGCGGAGACTAGTTATTTCGTTTTGTAAAACGTTAATGAAGGTAAGAATTTCCGATAAGGAGGACATTGTATGGTCTATGGCACTGTCTTTGTCCCTGGTTAAGCTCCCTAGTCTGAAGAACTCATTTAGGTTGTCAATAAATTCGTCCATATTGAACGGAGTATTGCCTTTTCTTGATGTATTGTTATCAATCTTGTCTATCTTCTCGGATTCGGGCTCAGAATCTTCGTCATTAGATGAGTAGTCCGATTGGAGTTGTAGTCTTGTTTTCTTACACTCTTTACATTCGTACTGGCTGGTTTTGCCATTGTAGAGTAGTTTCGCGTCATTGATCGAGATTTTAAGGCATTTATTGTGTGCCTTTGATTTACACGTTTTACATGGGATTGCATTTTGTTTCCCGACTATCGATTTTGCACAGATCATACAGTTATTAGTGGATATAGACGCCTGCGTTCGGGCCTTGCCCATAGTTGGGCCCCCCGGTGTAGCGGGGTAGTAGGGTTAAAAACGATTTAAAAAACGAACCGGACTAAAATTTTACGGAGCGCGGAAAAAACACGTCTGCACTCAACGAAAGCCGACTAATAATCTAATTAAACATATGTACTAGTTAATTCCTCGTAGGTAATTAATTTATTGCCTTAGTGAAATTAATTATGAATTTTCCATACACATAATAAATGTTTACTTCCAAAATTTGAATGTAAAATGTGTGCATTATTCCCCAGTTAATAAAAGATATCCACCTATTTTTCATTCAAATTAATTTCCCACTTAATATTAATTAGGCCTAATAAGCTTAAACTTTCAAATTAAGAGGTTTCTTAATTGCACTAAATTATTACAATCTAACATGCAAAAATCCAAGACTTGAAAACATTTTACTTTTACATTAAACGCTGCAAAAGAATTGACCAATAAACACTAAGTCAAATTACGTAATGAAAGAGGAAGTGACGTACATTTGGTTTGGATAAAGGTTTGGCGGGAGATCCAAATGACGATTTCCATTTGGGTTAGAGAATACGGTTTTAAGCGCCCTGTCCAAATGGAACCGATCCAGACGTTTAGATTTGGATCCTCATCCAAATGATTTACATTTTTAGAGAATAGGGTACCAGGACTTTTAGGGTTTGACCTAGAACATTTGAACGTAAAGATGTAAATTGGTACACGTGTAGTTTTTGACCAAGAAAGATATATACTAAAAGTCCTCTGCTTTAGAGCGCGAGCTTTCGCCGCCATCTTGGAAAATGGCAGCCGGTAATGCCAGCTACAATGTATTCCACAGTCTTCTTCCAAAATTATGAAAATTGGTACATATTATTAATATATATAAGTTCAGCTAGCTAATTGGACCAAGTCATCTTGCGACTTATTGCCACTTATCTAACGCCTTTACAATGCATAGAGGGGTGGTGGCTAGCCCCTATGCCACAGCTAACCGACAGCGCCCTATACTAACTATTACCGTTAACCTCTGCAAGTTTTGATGGAACCACATGAACATGATAGTAAAATATTAAAGCTCTGCGCTTGATATTTTGGCCGCCATATTGAAAAATGGCCGTCGGGAATGCCAGGTATAGTACATTCCACCATGTTGTTGGAAAAATATAAAAATTTATACATGTTATAACTAGAACTGTGTGAACATCATACTAAAATATTGAGGTCATGAACTCAGTAGTTCGGACGCCATTTTGTAATGTCAGGAATATCATTTAGCTACAGTATATTATTCAAAAATTATGAAAAATTTTACATAATAGGAATAAGACCTTCTGAACCTCATACTAAAATATTGAAGGCGTTCTACTCTTAGTTTGGGCGCCTTCTTCAAAAATGACTGCTGGAAATGCCAAATATATTTCAACTACAAATCTTTTTGAAATTTTGAGTAGATATTTTTCATGAACGTGAAAAACACCCAAAAATAGCTTTTTCTATTTCTATATTATCGACGCCATCTTTTTAAATGGGAACCTAATGAATGAGAGACAAAAGTAACGCTTATAAGGGAATATAGTTTAATGTGGAGCTTTTACATTGTAATGGTTGGGTTTAAGACCAATCTTTAAACATTTCGTTCATGTTAATCATCATCTAGAAGATATTTTTCACAATTTTCGCAGCTAATACCGCTACAATGTCTGCACATTGCTGAGCAAAGTAGTCCAGATCGTTTACACTCACAGTTCTTTACGCAAGATGTTCTGCAGTTGCATGTAATGGGTGTTAATAGGTGATCTGGTGCAGGAGGGAGAGTGCAGTAAATGGGTCTTAGACTTTCGCGATCGCGAACCCATCCCTATTCTTCCGGGTTTAAATCATTTCCTAGCCATTGTTGGACTTGCAGATACGAATTTAGATTTGCAGCATCGGTTGTTGGGGGTAGTTTGGCGAGGTCAAACGAGGATTTGACAGAAAGTCTGGCAACGGTTCTAATATACATGTAATATCTACACAGGTCCAAATTGTCGTGTGATTTACCACCGTAAAAAGAGAAAAGGAATATCTCTTTCTCAGCAGCTATAACTAACTTCCTTCGATTCATTAGGGCCTTTAAAAACTCTGACCGTTTTTCTTAGGTGCTGATTGTCTTTTAGTAGTTTCAACCCTGCCATTTTTCCTTTTCCATATAAAGCTGATGTGGTATCACCGGTACGCGACAATTTGGTCTTGCTGATTTGGTCTTGGGACAAATTGGTCTCGGGAAAACTGGGTCTCGAGACGAAACGGTCTTGGGGCAAATGGGTCTCGGGACACTTTGGTCTTGCGTAAAGAACTGTGAGTGTAAACGATCTGGACTACTTTGCTCAGCAATGTGCAGACATTGTAGCGGTAGTAGCTGCGATAATTGTGAAAAATATCTTCTAGATGATGATTAACATGATCGAAATGTTTAAAGATTGGTCTTAAACCCAACCATTACAATGTAAAAGCTCCACATTAAACTATATTCCCTTATAAGCGTTACTTTTGTCTCTCATTCATTAGGTTATTCATTTTCCGCTTCCCATTTAAAAAGATGGCGTCGATAATATAGAAATAGAAAAAGCTATTTTTGGGTGTTTTTCACGTTCAAGAAAAATATCTACTCAAAATTTCGAAAAGATTTGTAGTTGAAATATATTTGGCATTTCCAGCAGTCATTTTTGAAGAAGGCGCCCAAACTAAGAGTAGAACGCCTTCAATATTTTAGTATGAGGTTCAGAAGGTCTTATTCCTATTATGTAAAATTTTTCATAATTTTTGAATAATATACTGTAGCTAAATGATATTCCTGACATTACAAAATGGCGTCCGAACTACTGAGTTCATGACCTCAATATTTTAGTATGATGTTCACACAGTTCTAGTTATAACATGTATAAATTTTTATATTTTTCCAACAACATGGTGGAATGTACTATACCTGGCATTCCCGACGGCCATTTTTCAATATGGCGGCCAAAATATCAAGCGCAGAGCTTTTATATTTTACTATCATGTTCATGTGGTTCCATCAAAACTTGCAGAGGTTAACGGTAATAGTTAGTATAGGGCGCTGTCAGTTAGCTGTGGCATAGGGGCTAGCCACCACCCCTCTATGCATTGTAAAGGCGTTAGATAAGTGGCAATAAGTCGCAAGATGACTTGGTCCAATTAGCTAGCTGAACTTATATATATTAATAATATGTACCAATTTTCATAATTTTGGAAGAAGACTGTGGAATACATTGTAGCTGGCATTACCGGCTGCCATTTTCCAAGATGGCGGCGAAAGCTCGCGCTCTAAAGCAGAGGACTTTTAGTATATATCTTTCTTGGTCAAAAACTACACGTGTACCAATTTACATCTTTACGTTCAAATGTTCTAGGTCAAACCCTAAAAGTCCTGGGACCCTATTCTCTAAAAATGTAAATCATTTGGATGAGGATCCAAATCTAAACGTCTGGATCGGTTCCATTAGGACAGGGCGCTTAAAACCGTATTCTCTAACCCAAATGGAAATCGTCATTTGGATCTCCCGCCAAACCTTTATCCAAACCAAATGTACGTCACTTCCTCTTTCATTACGTAATTTGACTTAGTGTTTATTGGTCAATTCTTTTGCAGCGTTTAATGTAAAAGTAAAATGTTTTCAAGTCTTGGATTTTTGCATGTTAGATTGTAATAATTTAGTGCAATTAAGAAACCTCTTAATTTGAAAGTTTAAGCTTATTAGGCCTAATTAATATTAAGTGGGAAATTAATTTGAATGAAAAATAGGTGGATATCTTTTATTAACTGGGGAATAATGCACACATTTTACATTCAAATTTTGGAAGTAAACATTTATTATGTGTATGGAAAATTCATAATTAATTTCACTAAGGCAATAAATTAATTACCTACGAGGAATTAACTAGTACATATGTTTAATTAGATTATTAGTCGGCTTTCGTTGAGTGCAGACGTGTTTTTTCCGCGCTCCGTAAAATTTTAGTCCGGTTCGTTTTTTAAATCGTTTTTAACCCTACTACCCCGCTACACCGGGGGGCCCAACCATGGGCAAGGCCCGAACGCAGGCGTCTATATCCACTAATAACTGTATGATCTGTGCAAAATCGATAGTCGGGAAACAAAATGCAATCCCATGTAAAACGTGTAAATCAAAGGCACACAATAAATGCCTTAAAATCTCGATCAATGACGCGAAACTACTCTACAATGGCAAAACCAGCCAGTACGAATGTAAAGAGTGTAAGAAAACAAGACTACAACTCCAATCGGACTACTCATCTAATGACGAAGATTCTGAGCCCGAATCCGAGAAGATAGACAAGATTGATAACAATACATCAAGAAAAGGCAATACTCCGTTCAATATGGACGAATTTATTGACAACCTAAATGAGTTCTTCAGACTAGGGAGCTTAACCAGGGACAAAGACAGTGCCATAGACCATACAATGTCCTCCTTATCGGAAATTCTTACCTTCATTAACGTTTTACAAAACGAAATAACTAGTCTCCGCCAAGAAGTAACCCTCTTAAAATTAAATCAGAACATGTATACCAGTGCAACACCCAAAAGTAATCAAATTAATCAGATACACCCAATTACAAAGTGTACCGTTGTGATAGAAATGATGGGCGTCGGGCTGGTGGGGCTCTTATTGCCATACACGACAATCTACAGGCAATACGTAGACCAGCACTCGAAAAACCCTTTGAATCTGTTTTGCTAGAGCTAAAAATGAGCACCACAGATACACTTCTTATTGGCACAATATACCTACCCCCAGACACCTCAGTAGCCTCCTATGAAATCTTAAAATCTCAACTTATCAACACCCTTCCAAACCATAAGGGTGACATAATCGTCTTAGGAGACTTTAATCTACCCGGTGTAAACTGGAAAACATGGAAACTGAGCACCTGTAATCACTACGTAAAATTGAAAGGTGAACATATTTTTGATCTGTCAACAATCTCATCTGATTCAAATGAGTGATATAATGAACCACCAGAACAAACAACTTGATCTCTGCTTCACAAATACTCATACTTGTCAGGTTAAAACTGCAGAACTAGATCTCATACCGAGAGACCGATTTCACCCACCAATAGTGTTAGAATATCTAATATCTAATATCTGAACTGAACTGAACTAAACCATAGAGTATCATTCTTGTCTTTTTATATATATCAATACTTTTGTACTAAGAAACTAGCTGAGTCAGACTTGTAGTGACAGGACAACTAAGTATAACGAACTCAAATGTCTCCTCTGTAACCCTAACATTCAAATATTATATTAAATAGTTATTCTAGTTTATACGTCTCATTATGTTAATAGACTAAGAATAAGGACATATCAAAACATGGTGTCAGAAGTAGTTTAGTTGTTCTCCTCGCTTAAGCCTTTGCTCGCGCTGTCTTCGTGTTTCCATGGCTTCCTCGATTCCGCCGCCAACTCCCGTCTCGCTTTCTGATGGCGATGATTCGGCGAAATGGAAATTCTTTCGTGCTCAATGGTGAACTATGAAATTGCCACTGGCCTTGATACTAAAGGTGCTCCCATCCGTGTTGCTACGCTTCTTTCTATTATGGGGGAGGATTGCTTTAAAATCTATCAAACCTTACCTCTAACTGCTGCCCAACAAGCCAATGTTACTGATATCTTGGATGCTATCGAACTTTACTTCGAACCTTTAACGCATGTCATATATGATCGTATGATATTTAACTCAACTAACCAAGAACAGACTGAATCTATAGATCAGTACGTTAACAAATTACGCCGTCTCTCCGACTCGTGTGCTTACACAACCTTTCAAGATGAACTCATACGGGATCGCATAGTCGTTGGTAACAAAAACCCTCGCACTCGCGCACAACTAAGTAAGGAGCGTAATCTCACACTCGCCTCCGCCATTGATATTTGTCGCGCAAATGAACTGGCTGACCGTCAATTTCGTGCAACTGACGCTTCAAATGTACCGATACATCGAGTAGATAAACAGAAGAAATTCCCTCCTTCAACTAAAGGGCCTTCTACAACTCAACACAATTCGACAATGCTCTCTCGCCCTTGCAACTTCTGTGGTACAATGCACTTGCGTGATCGATTAAAGTGCCCAGCACATGGCAAAACTTGTAATAATTGTGGCACCGCCAACCACTTTTCCAGCGTCTGTCGCCAGAGTAGAGCTGCTAAAGCAAGCAACTTTCCCCGTAACAATACTAAACACAAGAAGCCTCAGCCATCTCATCAGGTTGAACCCGCTTCTGTTGCTTCAGCTAGAGACCGATTCGACTGTACGGATTGGGAAGAAGACGAAGAAATATATGCTCTCGAAACTACAAACCATAAAACAACACCTTCTACGCGTGGCAAACAATGGTTTGTAACTCTACAAATACTGGGTGACAATGCTGTTACAGACTTGCGTTGCCAATTGGACAATGGTTCCACTTGTAACTGCATTAGAGAAACCGCGTACGACGCGCTACCCTCAAATAGCAAAAGTTTCCGGCAAGTTACAACTGTCCTAAGTTGTTATGATGGGTCTACGATAACGTCGCCCGGTGTCGCTACTTTACACTGTCTTTACAACAACAAGGGATATGACATAGATTTCCTTGTTGTACCTGGCACTAAACCATCACTTCTCTCTGGTACCACATGCGTTGAACTTGGTCTGATGACCATACCGATATACACTCGGTCACTCCAGCTCCAACACCTCTTCCAAGTCCACTCACTAAACAAAAGCTGTTGACAGACTATAAAGATGTCTTCGAAGGATTGGGTTGTTTACCAGGCGAATACCACTTGGTGGTAGATAAGGATGTTGAGCCTGTACAACATCGCCCTCGGAATGTGCCAGTAGCATTAAGAGAACCTTTGAAACTGAAACTCGATGAACTTGAAACGATGGGCGTTCTGACCAAGGTGAACGAACCTACAAAATGGATATCCAGCATGGTTCTTGTCCGTAAACCTCTCAAGGCTGACAAGCCACCTACTAACTGTCCACGACCCATTACTCCGCAAGAATTACGGATTTGTTTAGATCCCAAAGATCTCAATCGGGCTTTACAAATAGCCAAATATCCGCTTCCCACTATAGAGGATATACTTCCGCAAGTAAAGAATGCTAAAGTCTTTACTGTACTTGATGCCAAAGATGGGTTCTGGCAGGTGAAACTAGATCAGGAAAGTAGCCTGTTGACGACGTTCTGGACCCCATTTGGCCGCTATCGATGGCTAAGAATGCCTTTTGGTATTTCATCCGCTCCGGAGGAATATCAACGCCGCCAAGCCGAAGCTCTCGAAGGGCTAGACGGTGTGGCAATAATAGCGGACGATACTATTATTTTTGGTTGTGGCGAAACTATAGAGGCTGCTATAACTGACCATGATCAAAAACTGGTAGCCGTGTTGGAACGTGCCAGAGCAATGAATATGAAAATCAACATCAATAAAATGCGTCTTCGTCTCACAGCAGTACCATACATTGGTCACATTCTTTCATCTTCGGGTGTCTCCCCGGACCCCAAGAAAATACACGCTGTACTTCATATGACTGCTCCGCAGACTGTCCAACAGTTACAAAGTTTTATTGGGTTTACTACCTATCTGGCGAAATTTCTCCCTCTTTTGTCTCACTATCTCGAACCTTTACGACGACTCGTCCATCACGATGTCCCTTGGACTTGGACCACCGACCAGCAGCAAGCCTTCGATAACATCCGCAAACTGGTCACGTGCGTTCCGGTTTTGCGCTACTATGATGTTAGGCTTCCGGTCGTCCTACAGTGTGATGCGAGTGACGTCGGTCTTGGCGCTACCCTTCTCCAAGAGGGCCAACCAGTTGCTTTCGCGTCTCGCGCCTTAACCATGACCGAGCGCCGTTATGCTCAAATTGAGAAGGAGTGCCTGGCGATCGTGTTTGGCTGTACCCGTTTCCACCAGTATCTGGGCGGTCGAGACAATATTACTGTCGAAACCGATCACAAACCATTGGAAACCATCTGGAAGAAACCTCTCATGACAGCCCCAAAACGCCTTCAATGCATGATGTTAAAACTACAGTATTACACTCTCGACGTGCAGTATAAAAAGGGCTCACAGATGTACATAGCAGATTGTCTCTCCCGCATCTCAAGCGACGTCCCTCTACCAGACCTCGACCCATATCACGACCATACCATCTACACAACTACATTGCTCCAGAGTATTGACCATGGCGATTATCTTCGGATTAAACTGCCTCTACTTAACCGCATTCGCGAGTCCACCCGAACGGATAACGTTTGCGTCGCCCTTCGGACCTTCATACTATCGGGTTGGCCCGACAAGAAAACGCGCGCGCCTGTAGCCATTCGCCCGTTTTGGACTTACCGCGACGAGTTAACGTACGATAAGGGTTTCCTGTACAAAGGCAACCGTGTCATAATCCCTACCGCTTTGCGAAGTGAAGTATTGACGACTCTACATTCAAGTCATGTGGGTATTCAAGCCTGCTTGCGCAAGGCCCGCGACTCCGTTTACTGGCCAGGGCTTACTAAAGACGTCACGGACACAGTCGCCACGTGTCTTATTTGCAACAAGTACACTAGCTCTCAACAGCGGGAACCACTCATGACCGTCCCTTTACCAGACTTACCGTGGCAGAAGATCTCAATGGATCTTTTTACCATTGATGCGAACAAACACAAGTATCTCGTGTTAGTCGACTTCTATTCTGATTTCTGGGAAATCGAAGAACTACACACTACGACAGCCGCCGCGGTTATTCTTGCCTGCAAAAAACATTTCGCTCGTTACGGGATCCCAGAGATTGTTATCACCGACAATGGTCCCCCCTTTAACAGTTTGGAATTCCGTGAATTTTCGGACCTCTGGGGTTTCACGCATAGAACGTCTTCGCCGTACCATTCTCAAAGTAATGGCAAAGCGGAATCTGCCGTCAAGATCGCGAAAACAATGCTTACCAAATTACAATCCACCAAAGAAGACTTATACCTTGCTCTCCTGGACTGGCGCAATACCCCGACATACTCCGTCAACACCAGTCCTTCACAACGTCTTATGGCACGCCGTACGCGTTCCTTATTGCCATTACCGCCTAAACAACTTCGGCCTAACGTGGTCAAACAGGTCAAATCAAAACTAACTGACAAACGCGTCAAAACCAAAGAAACGTACGACCTACACGCTAAAGCGTTATGCGAACTATCCGCCACTGAGCCGGTGTGGGTGAAAGTACAACCACAAGAAAAACATTCCACTTGGCGCATGGGCGTAGTAGATACAAAGATCTCGTCACGTTCGTATATTGTTAATGTACAAGGAACTCTATACCGCCGAAATAGAATAGCACTACGTCCAGCAAATAGAGTCTTCCGTGGCCCCATGCCAGTCTCGGATCAAAGCCACAGGGCTCTCTCCTCTCCGACCACCGAAACATCGTTAGAACGAATTGACCACACTCTCCCACAAGAGTCGCCAATTCAGTCACGTCCTACTCTTCTCACCAGTAGCCCGACACTAGCCGCTTCATCAGGTGCATCCCCTAATGTCACAGCCCGTGAATCACAACAACCTACCTCACAA